>NW_024404564.1:0-85239 GCF_905171775.1 Rana temporaria | reverse complement strand
TGACAGTGTATCTGTCCACTTTAAAGAAAAGCACAATCAGGACCCTACACTTGCTCAGTTCTGTGGAATTGACTGTGTATACCCTAGCTGGAGAGGATCTAACAGGGTAAGGGACTTGTCACAGAGAGAAACTCAATGGATCTTCTCTTTGAAAGGTCTCTTCCCGTGGGGGTTGAACATTGAATTAGACGTGAATAGCTTTATCAACAATTCATAATACACTAATAATGATTATTCTTCACATTAACATATCAACACTCTTAGATGACTGGTATAGGCCACTTGTTTCCCATAAAGGAATTCTCATTGGGACCAGTGATTAGTCTAAATTTAGTGAGATATGTAAACTATGCTTGCCAACACTACTTTTCATTTAATCTTGATAGTGATAAGTGTTGGGCTCTACAGTTGTTATAAGTATAATTTTATCACTAAGATATATGATCTTTCATTATGTATACATGTTATGTATTTTACAGCTTTTAAAATAATTCATTCCATACTCAATTAATTTTACACATATGTAGATTCAGATATACATATTTTAATTATATGATTCTATTTATCAGATTTTTATATTTTAATTTTTCTTTTACTGTAAACTGCAAATTATTAGGTTACTATATGGCATTGCATTATTAGGATGACATGTAATCTGATGTATTGGCCTGGCTGATTAACATCGGTGACGCTTTTAATTACTGAGTTTGCAAGTTATGTTTTGTGTATTCAGTTGTGCTGGTGCGCGGTGTAGAAGATCTGCAATCTTACATACATTGCTGACACCGCACCGCCCATTGGATGAACTCACACGCTGTGTTTAGAGCTGCGCGCGCTCCATTGGACTCTGCGGTGTGGATACTTCCGCCCACACACCGCAGCGTTCGATGATGCATTTCCGCCCAAAGCACCTCTCATTGTGATTGGTGGGATGCATCAGGTGGTAAACGCGTCGCTCAAAGGTGACGCCTGACGGTTGGGACGCCCGATTGGGTGGCTCAGAGGCGTCGCCAGTGATTGGTGGGACGCACTAAAGGTTGGCTGCGTCGCACAGGGACTGACACCTGTCACGGAACCATGAACCAGACGTACAACAAGAGATAAGTGAAAATAAGAATGCTTTATTGAAAATCAAGCTGTAAAGCAAAAGTCCAAACGGATGGTGAAACCGAAGCAGAGTCTTTGCGAAGCCAGAGGTCAGGAACCAGAAGGGTAGTCAGACGAAGCCAGGATCAGGAACCAGCAGGGTAGTCAGACGAAGCCAGGATCAGGAACCAGCAGGGAAGTCAGACGAAGCCAGGATCGGAACCAGAAGCAGCAGCAGTCTTAGAAGCATGTGAACACAGGAGGACCAAGCAAGGAACTGAAGCCACAGACCTCCTATATATATGAGCCAGGCATCCAGCTCCTCCCAGTGGGAAGGAGGAGCCGCATCGGGGGGGTGGAGGGGGTGGTAAGTGGATGGAGGGGGAAGTGCATGACTGGGCAGGGTGGGAGGCTACAAGAAACCCAGAAACCAAGATGGCCGCCAGCACATGTCAAACGAAGGAGGACAGCAAGGAGGTAAGACCATGACAGTACCTCCCCCTCAAGGGCCCCTCCTCCGCGGAGCAAAAAACGGTTTCTGAGGGAAGCGTGCGTGGAAGGCTCGGAGCAAGGCAGGAGCATGGACATCTGCGGAGGGAACCCAGGAACGCTCCTCTGGACCATAACCACGCCAGTGGACCAAAAACTGCACCCGACCGCGGACCAGGCGTGAGTCCAGGATATTGCTCACCTCATACTCCTCATGATTGCCCACTTGGACCGGACGAGGCCGAGGAACCGAGGAAGTGAAGCGATTGCACACCAGTGGCTTCAACAGGGAGACATGAAACACGTTGGAGATCCGCATGCCAGGTGGAAGCGCAAGGGCATAGGCTACCGGGTTTACCCTGCGAAGCACTCGGAAGGGACCAACAAAGCGAGGAGCCAGCTTGGGAGTGGGCACACGAAGGTTGAGGTTGCGGGTGGACAACCATACACGGTCTCCGACCTGGTAGGAAGGAGCAGGCGCTCGTCTGCGATCAGCCTGGAGTTTCTGGCGCTGCGCAGAGACCTCAAGGGACTTCTGGATCTGTACCCAAGAAGCACGTAGGACGGAAAGGTGATCCTCCACAGCCGGAATATCCTGGGGAGAGAATGCCTCCGGTAACACGGCAGGTTGGAACCCATAATTGGCCATGAAGGGAGACGTCCCAGAGGAAGAGTTCACCGCCGTGTTCCTGGCAAACTCAGCCCAAGGCAGGAGGTCAACCCAATTGTCTTGGTGATCGGAGACATAGCAACGAAGGAATTGCTCCAAGGCCTGATTGGATCGTTCTGCGGCCCCATTGGACTGAGGGTGGTAGGCCGAGGAGAAGGAGAGATGAATCCCCAACTGGGAGCAAAAGGCGCGCCAGAACCTGGACACAAACTGACTCCCCTGATCCGACACAATCTCCTTGGGCAAACCGTGCAACCGGAAGACCTCCCTGGCAAAAATCGTGGCCAACTCTTGTGCAGAGGGTAACTTCTTGAGAGGAACACAGTGGCACATTTTGGAAAACCGATCCACAATCATGAGAATGACCGTATGGCCTCGGGATGCAGGGAGGTCCACGATGAAATCCATCCCCAGGTGCGACCATGGGCGCTCCCCGGTGGCTATGGGTTGCAGAAGGCCCAACGGAAGGTGCCAAGGGGACTTACTCTGGGCACAAACGGAGCATGCCGCTACATATGCGGCGATGTCGGAACGTAGGGAAGGCCACCAGAACAGACGTGAAACAGCCCAGGACAGCTGATTCTTTCCAGGATGCCCCGCGGTCTTGGAGTTATGGTAGGTTCGCAACAACCGAGTGCGCAACTCCTCAGGCACAAAACATCTGCTGTTGGGTCTCCCAGAGGGAGCACCAGATTGAGCCGCCAAAATCTGCTCACCCAGGGGAGAGGTCAGGCTGGTGCGAATGGCGGCCAGGATCTGATTCGGAGGTATGACCGAAGTCGGAATCGATTCCTCCCTGGACAGCTCGGAGCACTGCCGTGATAAGGCATCCGCCCTGATGTTCTTGGAACCGGGTAGGTAGGAGACCACGTAATTAAAACGTGACAAGAACAGAGCCCATCTGGCCTGACGTGGTGACAATCTCTTGGCCTCAGAAAGGTAGGTCAGATTCTTGTGGTCCGTCAGGATTGAGAAACGGAACCCCGAGCCCTCGAGCAAGTGCTCCATTCTTTAAGGGCCTGCACGATGGCCAATAACTCCCTGTCACCAATCTGATAGTTGCACTCCGCGGGAGGACCGTTTCCGGGAGTAAAACTCACAAGGAAGCAGAGGACCCTCTGGTGTTCCTACGCTGAGACAGAAGAGCGCCTACTCCCGTCTCAGACGCGTCACCTCGAGGACAAAGGGCACCCAGGGTTGGGATGCGACAGAATCGGAGCCGAACAAAGGCGGATTTTAGGGCCTCAAAAGCGTCGGATGGCCTCGAGCGGCCAGACCTGGGAATTACTTGCCCTTCCTGGTAGATCCGTTGAGGCTTGGCCAGCATGGAAAAGTCCCTGATGAACTTCCGATAATAATTGGCGAAGCCCAAAAAGCGCTGCAGGGAACGAAGACCACTGGGCTGGGGCCACTGTAAGACAGCCGAAACCTTCTCAGGATCCATGGAGAACCCCTCAGCGGAAATGATGTAACCTAGGAAGGTTACCTGGGATCGGTGAAATTCGCATTTCTCAAGCTTACCGAACAGCTTGTTCTCTCGTAACCGTTGCAACACTCGTTTGACATCCAGAATGTGGGCCTCCATGGACTCAGAATATACCAAGATGTCATCCAAATAGACCACCACACACTGCTGCAACAGATCACGGAAAACATCATTGATGAATTCCTGAAAGACTGCGGGCGCATTGCACAACCCAAAGGGCATAACCAAGGATTCATAATGACCGGTCCGGGTGTTAAACGCGGTCTTCCACTCATCGCCCGCCTTGATCCTTACCAGGTTATATGCCGCCCTCAGGTCGAGTTTGGTAAAGACCGTGGCCCCTTTAAGGCGATCGAACAGCTCGGAAATCAAGGGTATCGGGTAAGCGTTCTTGATCGTGATGCGATTGAGACCCCTGTAATCGATGCAAGGCCTCAACTCACCGCCCTTCTTTTTCACAAAGAAACATCCAGCCCCTGCCGGGGACGAGGATTTGCGAATGTGCCCGCGTGAAAGCGCCTCCATCACGTACTCCTCCATGGGCCTCATTCTCCGCTACCGACAGTGGATAGACCCTGCCACGAGGAGGAACGGCACCAGGTTGTAACTCTATGGCACAATCGATGGCGGTGCGGAGGTAGGGCAACCGCGCGCACCTTATCGAATACATCCCGGTACTCCTCGTATTCAGGAGGCAACAGAGAGTCCGCGGAAGTACACAGCAACTTGACAGGCCCATGGATGCAACTAGCCCCACACTGCGGTGACCACGAGAGGATCTCGGTCCGATCTCCAATCGAAGTCGGATTATGCTTCTGGAGCCAGGGGACCCCAAGACCACCGAGTAGTGTGGAGACGAAATAACCTGGAAGCAGACCGACTCCCTGTGAACGGCACCAATGGATATCCCCACTGGAAGGGTCTCATGAGTCTCGTGTGATGGCTGAGGGGTCTGCCGTCTATCGCCTCAAGAGCCAGCGGGGAACCTCGAGCCTGCAGAGGAATGGAATTGCGCAGTCGAACACACTATCAATGAACAAACCACCAGCACCAGAGTCCACCAACGCCTGGGTCATCACCGAGCCCCCGACCCAGGAGAGGACAACAGTGATCAGTGGTTTGTCAACACGGGAAAACCGGGGACGAGGGAGACTCCACCCAAGATCTGCCCCCGACAGGATCTCAGGTGCGAGCGTTTCCCGGACGGTTCGGACATGCCAACCGAAAATGACCACCGAGACCACAGTACATGCATCGGCCCTCGCGTCTCCGGAGTGCCCTCTCCCCCTCGGACAGGCGAGCAACCCCAGCTGCATGGGTTCACCCCCAGACAAGTCAACCCAGGAGGCGTGGGAGGAGAGGAGGCACGGGTGGGACAGCAAACTTAGGCGCCAAACTGTTAGGAAGGCCTCCGCAGGCACTCCTTAAAGGAAGGGTCTCTCCCTGAGTCTGGTGTCAATCAAAATCAGGAAAAGAAATAAGAGCCTCGAGCTCCACTGGTAGGTCCTTAGCTGCAACCTCATCCTCAAGGCATCCGAGAGACCATGAGAGAAAGCAGCGACCAGAGCCTCATTATTCCAGCCACCCTCTGCTGCCAGGGTACAAAACTCAATGGCGTATTCGGCTACGGATCGTGAACCCTGTTCTGACGGACATAAGGAGCTTCGCAGCAGAGGCAGCGCGAGCCGGCACATCGAATACCTTCCGAAGAGAAGCAACAAAACCGGAAAACTCGGCAACCACCGGATTGTTGTTCTCCCATAAAGGGCTGGCCCAGGCCAAGGCCCTGTCCGAGAGCAGCGAGATCAAGAAGCCCACCTTTGATCTCTCAGTAGGAAAGGCATGTGGCAGCAACTCGAAATAAATGCCCACCTGGTTAAGGAATCCTCGGCACTGAGTTGCTCTCCCCCCAAAGCGCTGTGGAAGGGGGGCAGAACCGGTCCATACCCCGAAACACCCGCAGGCGCAACAACAGGTGTCGGGGTAGACTCTGGCGCAACAACGGAGCGGCAGTAGGGAGCGGGCCCAGGAGCGACCACCGACCCATCGGCAACGGGAGCGAAATGAGCCGTGCGTTCAAGCAGGGGTTTGCAACGCCCACAGCGAAACCGACCCAACAGGTGATCCTGCTGATCAAGTCTGGCAACCAGCGTGGGGTAGCGAGGATGGCCCTGTACCGTCAGATTCATGGCTTGGTCCTAATGTCACGGAGCATGAACCAGACGTACAACAAGAGATAAGGTGAAAATAAGAATGCTTTATTGAAAAATCAAGCTGTAAAGCAAAAGTCCAAACGGATGGTGAAACCGAAGCAGAGTCCTTTGCGAAGCCAGAGGTCAGGAACCAGAAGGGTAGTCAGACGAAGCAGGATCAGGAACCAGCAGGGTAGTCAGACGAAGCCAGGATCAGGAACCAGCAGGGAAGTCAGACGAAGCCAGGATCGGAACCAGAAGCAGCAGCAGTCCTTAGAAGCATGTGAACACAGGAGGACCAAGCAAGGAACTGAAGCCACAGACCTCCTATATATATGAGCCAGGATCCAGCTCCTCCCAGTGGAAGGAGGAGCCGCAGGGTGGGAGGCTACAAGAAACCCAGAAACCAAGATGGCCGCCAGCACATGTCAACGAAGGAGGGCAGCAAGGAGGTAAGACCATGACAACACCAGACGCTCGAGCCGCCTGATTGTTTGACTCGGGAGCGGTGCAGGTAATGTTTACATTTTGAGTGTACCAGGGGGTATTTAATGTGTGTTTACAGCACAGGTAACCTATCCCATGATTAAGTCAATTACATGACGAAACATGTCGGGGGCGTGGCTACAGTTTGACTTTTGACCATCTAACCAAACGTGAGAGGCCATTGCAGTGGCTTATTTCGCTAGTGACAGCGATTGTTTTTTGCTTCTCGCCAGTCTTGTGGGCTACCAGCACAGTGCGGATCGAGTGGTGAGAGTTGTTTTCCTTGGGTCCGCCGTGACTGTAGTTCATACAATATTGAGGAAATTCTGCTGTGTTTTGATTCACGAGTTTTACTTTGGCCTTTTGTGAGTGCATTATTTGCAGATTTTTTATGTGGTGTGTTATTAAAACTGTTTACGTTATCACACTATTATATGCTTTCTTCATTATTTATGAGGATCTTATTTATCACTCGGTTGGAAATGGAAGCTCGCTTAATGGTTTGAACAATTATTACATGCTATTGTGCCGAGACACGAGAGTGTCAGGCAAATCGTTCTGGTGAGTGGCCAATCTTATTGGTGGAGGAATCACTTTTCACATCGGGTGTGGTGGAAGAATTCTTTGAAAAAATTACTTTGAAGATTTCAACATTCGAGAGAGAGAAAAAGTTATTTTTCCTTGTTGCTTTTCTAGAACTATTTTTTGCTTATGAACACTTTCAATCACGGGTTTGCTGATTTGTTTAATTATTTATCACATTTGTTGCTCTTTGTAACTTCACTGTGTGGGTCACACACACTAGCGCTGTTTATATATAATTTATGTTTTATTTCAGTAATTTGAACACGTTATATATACTTTGTCCACATTTCACTTTTAAAAAACAGCAGCTGAGAACCTTCCTCATTGTATTTAGTCCTAAGCGCAGAGGTGTGAGTCATTGGGGCGCGTTTATTGTGATTCACATTCTTTCTATACAACTCAGAGTCTTTGGTCGCTCGATGTCAGAAACGGTGGTAGGTGATAGTCCTGGCTGGGCAGACAGACGCTGTATTCTATGTATATCAGGTGGAGCTCTCTGCTGCCCTCTCTTGTAATTGTGCAGTCATTGCGACTCACACACGGACTGATCAGCAATGTTGAGCATGCTAGGATGACGATCCAAGAGGGGCGGAGTTTGTTCATATCTCGGCGTAATGTAATCACAGCCTTCACCTCCGTCCAAGGGATACCCAGCCCGAGCACATCCATGTTAATGTTCCATTTTTGTTTGGTGCTCACCGACAAGAAGGAAGAAACCCATGCCGACAAAGTTTTCTGTAAAGTTTTGTACTATCAGCGGCATTACTGAGATTTGAACTTGCAACTACACACACCGTAGCTTGCAGCTCTAACCATTGCACTATGGAGGATGGAGGGCGACGGGCCCAATCTGCTCGGAGTAAAATGATTAAACCCGCACTCCATTCACAACAAGTTCCTCCAATGAAGGTAAAGGGGAACTCCGGTCTTTTCTCCTGAGATGTGTCCTGGCCTCCATATTGTATAGATAACATTTGTATGAAAAAAAAATTTTTTACATTCAAATCATTCATTTTCTGCTAGCAACTGGTGTAAAAAGAAAAAGTACAATTTGTTCTTTTATAAATGTCTTTATTTTCTGTCGACATGCCATCTACTAGGGGATGAGCTTCGTGTTCGAGTCGAACTCACGTCGACTCAAACATCGTAATGTTCGACCGTTCGCTGAAATACGAACGTTACGGGCCGTCGCGCCAATTCGAGTGGCGTGTCACGGCTCATAATTCACTGCATCATCGCAGTGCATTGCTGCCTGATGATTGGCCAAGCATGCACTATGACCCCGCATGCTTGGCCAATCACAGCGCGCAAAAAACGGAGAGCAGGCAGGCTAGTCAGGTTATAGTTACAGTATGTAGAGGAGATATATGCATCCCAGGTGTTGTATATATATTTATACACTGTATTGAGTTTAGCTAGATCGCTCTTCCTAATATACTGACAGGCAGGCAGGTAAATTGTGCTAGCTGCAGTATTTTCACGTGGTGTACTGTCTGTGTCCTCTGCACAGTGTGCACCTAAAGCTACATGGTGTGTGTACTGTCTGTGTCCTCTGCACAGTGTGCACCTAAAGCTACGTCAATAGATTTGCTGGTGTTTCTCATATTAATTCCTACAGGCAGAGATCTGCTCACATTAAAACGACAGGCAGGGGATCAGTCTGCAAGTACTTTCACGTGGTTTATTGTCTGTGTCCTCTGCCCAGTGTGCACCTAAAGCTATGTGGTGTGTGTACTGTCTGTGTCCTCTGCACAGTGTGCACCTAAAGCTACGTAAAGCTGGTGTTCTCATATTAATTCCTACAGGCAGGGATCTACTCATATTAATACCACAGGCACGGGATCATTCTGCAAGTAATTTCACGTGGTGTACTGTCTGTGTCCTCTGCACAGTGTGCACCTAAAGCTACGTCAATAGATTTGCTGGTGTTTCTCATATTAATTCCTACAGGCAGAGATCTGCTCATATTAATACCACAGGCAGGGGATCATTCTGCAAGTATTTTCACGTGGTGTAATTACAATTCTTGATATAATAGTTCACAGCAGGGCGTTCCAGCGCCCACCAAGACTAACTGTGAGGGCTTACAGTGTTGTGGCAACACCAACACCTAGGGACAAAATTTATGCATAGTATGAATGAATTAATGAATGAATTGTATAATGCTACACATGCGAACTGAAACGCCTCTGGGCGCTTTTTGCAGCCAGTGTCACCCCGGCTGGTGCGGTCATTTACCCCGTAGGATCTTGACACGCTTGGGACACACATATATACATATATATACTGGGCCAATTGGGCCAGGATCCAATTAACCTACCAGCATGTCTTTGGAGTGTGGGAGGAAACCTGAGTACTCGGAGGAAACCCATGCAGACACAGGGAGAACATGCAAACTCCAAGCAGATGGTGTCTTGATCGGGATTCAAACCAGCGACCATTTTTCTGCTAGGTGAAAGTGCTAACCACTACATCACTGTGCTGCCCTTGTATATACGGCAGGCCCCTACTTTCAAACATCCAACTTACAAACGATTTCTAATTGCAAACGGAAGGAGACAACAGGAAGTGAGAGGAAATCTACCCCTAGGAAGGGAAATTCTCTTCTGTAAGAGGTGTCTCCTGTCCACTGATGCTTTATCACCAATCCTTGTTTCACAAAAATTCTTTTTTTTCAAAAAGTCATTTGTCATTGGGACAGAAAGTGAGTTGCAATCTTCTGAACAGATGCACACAGACAGCAAAACAAATGTTACAGGGGTGATAACCTTCTCTCTGTTTTCCGAAAAGCTTAAAAATAGATTTTCTGGCTGGAGCTACATTTTAAAAATGTACCAGTTCACAATTACAAACAGATTCTACTTAACAACAAGCCTACAGTCCCTGGGCCGGATTCAGATAGATTAGTGTATCTATCTGCCGGCGTAACGTAACTCATTTACATTACGCCGCCGCAAGTTTATCAGGCAAGTGCTGCATTCACAAATCACTTGCCTGTAAAGTTGCGGCGGCGTAGCGTAAATCCACCCGGCGGAATTCAAATTCGGCGGGTAGGGGGCGTGTATCATTTAAATGATGCGCGTCCCCGCGCCGAACATGCTCCAAATGACGTCGGCAACTCGTCATGCTTTCGTCGTGAATGTAAATTACGTCCAGCCGTATTCGCGAACAACTTATTCAGCCATGAATAAGCACTAAGTCAGTGCGAAACGTCGGTTATCCTCCTGTTTCTGTTGCTGTGATCTGGTATGTTTTTGCTGTTCATTTAAATAAAGACAACCTGTTTGGTTTGGAGTGCGGCCATCCATCCTTCATTTTACGCCAATGCTTGCCTAGTGCACTGCCAGCACCCTTGGAATCCTACACCTGTGTATGACCCTATAGCAGACCCACCTTGAACGGTGATTTTCCTTCTTCTATAACTTACGCAAACGACGTAAAAATTTCAAAACTCGGCGCGGGAACGACGGCCATACTTAACATAGGATACGCCGCACTTACCCCTCATATAGCAGGGGTAACTATACGCCGGAAAAAGCCGAACGCAAACAACGTAAAAAAAAAACGCCGGGCGGTCGTTCGTTTCTGAATCGGCGTTACTCCTCATTTGCATATTCCTCACGTAAACAAACGGAAGCACCACCTAGCGGCCAGCGTGAGATTGCAGCCTAAGATCCGACGGTGTAAGTCACTTACACCTGTCGGATCTTAGGGATATCTATGCGTAACCCGATTCTATGAATCAGGCGCATAGATACGACAGCCAGACTCAGAGATACGACGGCGTATCAGGAGATTCGACGTCGTATCTTCTTTCTGAATCCGGCCCACAGTCTTGTTTGCACTGCCTGTATACTTCTGTTCAAAGTATATAGGGACAAAGGGTCTTGTAATGACCTGGGGGGGGGGGGGGGGACCCATGCTTTTTTTTCTCAGTGATTTTCATCCATATTGCAGGGACCAGACATTACATTAAAGCCGCAAGCAGTCTTAAATGACTTTTTTCCTATATAAATGTCATTTTGTGCAGGGACAGTTCTAAACACAGAAAACACGTGCCACTTCACAGGCATACTATAGACCAGTGTTCCCCAACCCCCGGTCCGCGGCCCACTACCGGGCCGCGGCACTTCTGCAGCCGGGCCGCGAGCAGGCGGCATGAGAGAGCCCCACATGCGGACCGCGGGCTAGGGTTGCCACCTGTCCATTTTTGACCCGCCTGAAACCCGGGCACATATAACCGGGGCAACCCGATTCCCGCGACCGCCATCAGTATTACAGGGTCACGTCACACACACAGTAATGCCTGTGCGCTCCGCATCTGAGCCGGGCTCAGCGGTGAGCGGCAGGCATACCTATTCAGCCTGTGATTGGCTGAATAGGTCACTTGCGGGCGGCGCACACGAGATACGAGGGTCCGTGATTGGAGCGGGGCTGGAGTTTGACTGTGGTTGATCGCGGCCGCCCGTAGCCCCGCCCCTTGCCTGGCGTGTGCTCCAATATGTCTCCTCACTGAGGTATCTTTTTCATCTGCCCTTCTCTGTCAGCTTACTCAGCTACTCCCCCCCCCTCTGTCAGAAACCCCCGTCAGCTACCCCTTCCCGAGTCCTGCCTCACGCTGTGAGTCTCCAGTCCTAAGGTCGCTCTCATCTGCTCTGTCAGCGGCAGTCAGCCCCCTTCCTATCAATCACCCCCCCTCCTCCTCTGTCACCCCCTCCTCCTCTGTCCCCCCCCCTCCTCCTCTGTCACCCCTCCTCCTCTGTCACCCCCCTCTCTGTCACCCCCCCTCCTCCTCTGTCACCCCCTCCTCCTCTGTCACCCTCCTCCTCTGTCACCCCCCTCTCTGTCACCCCCCCTCCTCCTCTGTCACCCCCTCCTCCTCTGTCACCCCTCCTCCTCCTCTGTCACCCCCCTCTCTGTCACCCCCCCTCCTCCTCTGTAACCCCCCCTCCTCCTCTGTAACCCCCCCTCCTCCTTTGTCACCCCCCTCCTCCTCTGTCACCCCCCCCCTCTCTGTAACCCTCCCTCCTACTCTGTCACCCCCCCTCCTCCTTTGTCACCCCCCCCTCTCTGTAACCCCCCTCCTGTAACCCCCCCTCCTCCTCTGTCACCCCCCCTCTCTGTAACCCCCCTCCTCCTCTGCCACCCCTCCTCCTCTGTCACCCCCCCTTTCTGTAACCCCCTCCTCCTCTGTCACCCACCCCCCTCCTCCTCCTCTGTCACCCTCCTCCTCCTCCTCTGTCACCCTCCTCCTCCTCCTCTGTCACCCCCTCCTCCTCTGTCACCCCCCTCCTCCTCCTCTGTCACCCCCCTCCTCCTCCTCTGTCACCCCCCTCCTCCTCTCTGTAACCCCCCTCCTCCTCTCTGTAACCCCCCTCCTCCTCTCTGTAACCCCCCTCTCTGTAACCCCCCTCCTCTCTGTAACCCCCCTCCTCCTCCTCTGTCACCCCCTCCTCCTCTTCTATCACCCCCTCCTCCTCCGTCACCCCCTCCTACTGTGTCACCCCCCCTCCTCCTTTCTGTCCCCCCCCCCCCCCCCTTCTGTCACCCCCCTCCTCCTCTGTCACCCCCTCTCTGTAACCCCCCCTCCTCCTCTGTCACCCCCCTCTCTGTAACCCCCCTCTCTGTAACCCCCCTCCTCCTCTCTGTCACCCCCCTCTCCTCCTCTGTCACCCCCCTCTCCTCCTCTGTCACCCCCCTCTCCTCCTCTCTGTCACCCCCCCTCCCCCCACTCCTCCTCTCGGTCACCCCCACTCCTCCTCTCGGTCACCCCCACTCCTCCTCTCGGTCACCCCCCACTCCTCCTCTCGGTCACCCCCCACTCCTCCTCTGTCAGCTACCCCCAAACAACATGCACCCCCCTTCTTCCTCCGGCTCCAGGGGGGCTAATATCCTGCGGCTGGGTCATACAGCACTGTCTGTGCTCTCTCTCCCACCCAGCCGCCGGCGCCACCAGAGACAGTGAATGGAGGGCCACTGGACTGGGATGCTTTTGCATGATATTACAGACTGCGCCCCCTAACAGGTTCACATAAACATATTTGCAGTGGCTCATGGAAGGTAAGTTTTTTTTTGTTGTCCAGCTTTAATGGAGGTTTCTATTTGGGGGGGGGGGGGGGCACAGGCACTGTCTGATCTGGATGGAGGTACAATGCTGCTGACACCATCCACTGCCCTACTGACACCATCCACTGCTCTACTGACACCGCCCTCTGCCCTACTGACACCGTCCACTGCCCTACTGACACCGTCCACTGCTCTACTGACACCGTCCACTGCTCTACTGACACCGTCCACTGCTCTACTGACACCGTCCTCTGCCCTACTGACACCGTCCACTGCTCTACTGACACCGCCTCTGCCCTACTGACACCGTCCACTGCTCTACTGACACCGTCCACTGCTCTACTGACACCATCCACTGCTCTACTGACACCATCCACTGCTCTACTGACACCGTCCACTGCCCTACTGACACCGTCCACTGCCCTACTGACACTGTCCTCTGCTCTACTGACACCGTCCTCTGCCCTACTGACACCGTCCACTGCTCTACTGACACCGTCCTCTGCCCTACTGACACCGTCCTCTGCCCTACTGACCACCGTCACTGCCCTACTGACACCGTCCACTGCCCTACTGACACCGTCCACTGCCCTACTGACACTGTCCATTCTGATTACTACTCTCTTTGAGTTAACCCACAAGGTGTCCCAGGTATTTATCAATCCTATAGTATGTACTACAAAAAAATTGGCGCCGCAAAAAGTGTTCGGGTTTGGCTTGCAGAAAAGGTGGCAACCCTAACCGCGGCACTCTGCCATTCGGACCGCAAGGAGACTTTTCTTCCTCCTGCGTCGCTCATAGAGCCGACAGCGGGAGGCGGAACAATTCTGGGTGGAGGGCGGAGCTGCCCGAGGTTATCAAACAGGTGATTGGCTGCCAGGACTGTCCTTCATCCTAGCAGCCAATCACCTGTTTGTTACCTCGGCCCTCCATCCGAACTGTCCCGCCTCCCTCCCTGCAACTCTTCTCCTCATGCTGTGCCTCCCTCCGATCTGTCCTAAGTGTGGGGGACGGAACCGAGGACTGTAATGTGTGGGGGACGGAACCGAGGGTGTGGGGGGGAAGGCTGAGGACTGTAATGTGTGGGGGGGGAAAGGCTGAGGACTGTAATGTGTGGGGGGGGGGGGGCTGAGGACTGTAATGTGTGGGGGGGGGGGGGGAGGCTGAGGACTGTAATGGGGGGGGGGGGGGAAGGCTGAGGACTATAATGTGTGGGGGGGGACTGAGGACTGTAATGTGGGGTTATGATATAAATAGGGGCAGATGATAGTACTGTTAATGGGGGAGCCCAGAGTAGGACAACACTACCAGTGACAGGGTGAGTGTGAGCAGGGCCTAGTGGGGGCACTAGCTTCATCTGTTGGGGCCTTACCACATCTGGTGGCAGGCAGCATGGCAAGTGACAATCCGCATCTGGTGGCAGGCAGCATGGTAAGTGACAATCCGCATCTGGTGGCAGGCAGCATGGCAAGTGACACACTCAAAGCTCCCACTGATTCTGCATTATGGTGGGTTTAACTTTATTTTTTACTACAATGTAATAAATAGAAATAATGCGCTGACAAATTGCCCGCGAAAAATCGATTACCCCCGCATGCCATCCCCAACCTCCCCCCAAACCGGGCCTTGGAAAATTTTCTTCCATGCAGCCGGTCCCCGGTGCCAAAAAGGTTGGGGACCACTGCTTTAGACACTCAACAGGTATGATATTTAATGGAATATTTTACTTTTTTTTTTCACTTTAAGCATCATTAAAATCACTGCTCCCGAATAAACGGCCGTTTTTAATACTTTTTTTGCATTGATACATTTCCCCTGGGGCAAGACCCGGGTCCCCAATCCCGTTTTAGGACAGTAACTTGCATATTAGCCTTTAATATTAGCACTTTTAATTTTGAACGTTCGAGTCCCATAGATTTCAATGGGGTTCTAAAGTTCGCGCGAACATTCGGTCTGTTAGAAGGTTTGATGCAAACCGAACCGGGGGGTGTTCGGCTCATTCCTAATATCCACTACATCTCCATAATCTGAAGAATATACAGTATAATGTATAATATATAATGGATGAATCCATTCAGGTTGCAGGTCCAGGAACATTTTTAGGGGTTTTGAACAGATATGAGTTTGGGCGTCCACTGAACTCATCTCTAACCCAAACTCCAGCTTTTTTTTGTACTTAAAGCGGGATTCCACCCGCGATTTTTATTTTGTTTTTTTTAAGTCAGCAGCCACAAACACTGTAGCTGCTGACTTACCTGTCCTAGGCGCCCGCGATGATGGGGCCCCCCCCCATGCCAATCCCGATCATTGCAGGTCCCGCGCCGCCAGGCTTGCGGCTTCACTGCCCGTTTTCCTACTGCGCATTCGCGAGGCTCGTGCCGCTTTGTGAATGGGCGGCTGCTCTCTGGGATACACACAGGTCCCATAAAGCAGCACGCCCCATTCCCCAGAAGGAGGATGCGGAAGAAGACCCACCACAGATAAGGAAGAGGCAGATTAGGAACATCCGCATAGCAACATGTTTTTTCGGGTGAGTATTTTTTCAATTTTTAATTTTTTTTTGCAGCATTTTCTGTAATATTTTTTTCAGGGTGGAACTCCACTTTAAATCACCTGAAGGCCGGGTCATTATCATGAGCTGTAGTGCGGGGAATGACCCGGATCAGGTTCCTCTCTAGTCTTGAATGACATCAGTTGACTCGGTTTTTTCAGAATTGTGTGCAAACATCTAACCGTGTATGGCTAACTTAAAGAGGAACTGTGGTCTGCTCACATAATTTGTAATAAAAACATCTTTGCAATTCTGAAGCTTCCCTCCAACCACTTTGCATATAATTTTATATATACTGTGATTCTGTACTTGCCAAATATGCTGCAGAAATCTCCCTTCCACCGAGTCTGGCTGCAGCCATTTTAACTGTGGGCAGCTGAAGCTGCTGCCTGTTCACTTCCTGGATTTACACAGACACTCACCTCCAGCTCTGCAGCTCTCATTGGCCCTCTTATGGCTCATCCCTCCTCCCTTCCTGGCAAACTCTCCCGTGAGTGAGAGAGAGAGAGCTGTGCATGATGTCATAAGCCTAGGCTAATGACCAGACAAGAAACAGGAAGTGGGCTGTATAAGGGATTTACTGGCAGAAATAAAGTTTTACTTTCAAAGTTAAAACAACAACAAGGGCAGAAGATTTAATAAATGAAAAGATAAAAAAATTACTGAAGTTCCAGAAACGTACAAACCCAATTTTTTGGCAACTTCTTTACCCTTTTTCCTCCGGTCACTGAGCTCATCTAACTCCCCCTCCCCAAGTATACTAAAGGCGGCCATAGATGGATCAAAATTGGTCCGGTTCAGCAGGGACCGGCTGAGTTTCAATCCATGTATGGGTAGGCTGGTTGTACAGAAGTCCATCTACTGATCGAATTCTGAACAACCAGCCTGTCAGGTTTTCCTGAACAATCAGTGCTGCCGGCTGTAGCCTGCAATACTGATCGATGTGTTCTGACGGTAGGAGACTCTCTGCCATCAGAACACAATAAAACCGTGGGAGAGATTCCCCATCCACCATGAATGTGTGGATGGGGGAATTGGGTCATTTTTTCTTGTTCAACCCAGGGGCATACCTACAGGGGTCACAATTACCCCCCCCCCCCCATGCTCCAGGGGGCCCCTGTGGCACCTTATACATCTGGATAGGAGGGGCGGTGGCATATAGAGGAACCAGAGCTTCAGACGCTAATATCCAGACCTATGTCCTCTCTCCTGGCCCCCCACCCCGCTTATCCCCCACAGCTCTGCCAGGTTTCCCTCTCCCATATGCCGCTGGCTGCGGCGGGGGAAGGCCGTCAGGATGGAGAGCGGGGATGGGGGCCAGTAAATGGTCATTTACTCAACGGCTTACTGGCCCCCTCCTTCTCTAAATGAATAGTCAGTGATCGGTACAGATCTCCGACTCTGTCCATTCATAACTGAAACATAGCAAACTGTTTATTATGTTTCAGTTTGCGAATCAACGAGAAGCTCTGTACAGAGCTATTCCTGTCCATTCATTCTGTACAATTGAGGGCTGTGTCCTCAATCTCCTTTCTCTGTCTCAAAGGTGAAACATCTGAGGTATGTTTAGACCCCTGATATCTCAACAAAGCTCTCCAACGGGTAAAAAAAAATAAAGAATAAAACAATACCAAAAATAAAAAAACACTGACACCAGTGGTGGAACTACCAGGGTCATAAAGGTCGCACTTGCAACCGGGCCCTGGCATTCCACCACCGGGCTCAGAGGGAAAGGACCCCGGCCGGGGGTCAGATGGGCCCTTCATGGTTTCTTGCACTTGGGCCCTGAAGGTTTTAGTTACCCCCTGGTTAAAAGAGAGGCAAAAAGGATAACAAAACTTTCTAACAAACACATTCTTTTGAAAGGTGTTAATTGCATAGACTCCTAGAGATTTCATTGTCCCTTGTGTAAAGGTGTTATGTATGCTAAATACTGTTTATGTGTGGAATGTACTTATCGGAGACAGAACGTCTGTTGTGGATTGGAAGGAGATCATTGTGTTTGAGTTCTGGTAATGAAGAAATGTTTATAATTAGCTCAAAGAAGGTGATTGAAGCTTCCCCACGGTGTGATGTGTGGGTGGGGACAGTTTGATTGTTCATGTGCCTTGAATACTGTATAAAATCTCAGAGTGAACCATTAAAAATCAGTCCTGCTTGACCCTCCAAACGTAGCCTCGTCTCGTTCTTGGAAGGGCGTTCAATGGGATATACCGGCGGTACCTGCATATCGCAGTTCAATGGGATATACCGGCGGTACCTGCATATCGCAGCTTGCCAGGGAAAAGGACTTCTCCAACGGCTGATACCCTCTCACTACCTGGGTAGCCGTTACAGTAAGAACTTATCTCCCCTTCACCTGGCTGCAACCCCCCGTCCTCCCTTCCACCTGGCTGCAACCCCCCTGTCCTCCCTTCCACCTGGGTGCAACCCCCCATCCTCCCCTTCACCTGGCTGCAACCCCCTGTCTTTCCCACCACCTAGCTGCAAACCCCCCCTGTCCTCCCCTTCACCTGGCTGCAACCCCCCTGTCCTCCCCTTCACCTGGCTGCAACCCCCCTGTCCTCCTCTTCACCTGGCTGCAACCCCCCCTGTCCTCCCCTTCACCTGGCTGCAACCCACTGTCCTCCCCTTCACCTGACCGCAACCCCTCTGTCCTTCCCACCACCTGGCTGCAACCCCCCTGTCCTCCCCTTCACCTGGCTGCAACCCCCCTGTCCTCCCCTTCACCTGGCCGCAACTCCCTTGTCCTCCCCTTCACCTGGCTGCAACCCCCCTGTCCTCACCTTCACCTGGCTGCAACCCACTGTCCTCCCCTTCACCTGGCTGCAACCCTCTGCCCCCCCCCCCTTCACCTGGCTGCAACACCCCTGTCCTCCCTTCCACCTGGCTGCAACCCCCCTGTCCTCCCCACCACCTGGCTGCAACCCCCCCGTCCTCCCCACCACCTGGCTGCAACCCCCCCGCCCTCCCTTCCTCCTGGCTGCAACCCCCCTGTCCTCCCCTTCACCTGGCTGCAACCCCCCTGTCCTCCCCTTCACCTGGCTGCAACTCCCTTGTCTTCCCCTTCACCTGGCTGCAACCCCCCTGTCCTCACCTTCACCTGGCTGCAACCCCCCTGTCCTCTCCTTCACCTGGCTGCAACCCCCCTGCCCCCCCCTTCACCTGGCTGCAACACCCCTGTCCTCCCTTCCACCTGGCTGCAACCCCCCTGTCCTCCCCACCACCTGGCTGCAAACCCCCCCCCGTCCTCCCCACCACCTGGCTGCAACCCCCCCGCCCTCCCCTTCCCCCTGGCTGCAACCCCCCCTGTCCTCACCTCCACCTGGCTGCAACCACCATGTCCTCACCTCCACCTGGCTGCAACCACCTTTTCCTCACCTCCACCTGGCTGCAACCACCCTTTCCTTCCCTCCACCTGGCTGCAACCCCCCCTTGCCCCCCCTCCACCTGGCTGCTCCCACACAGTAATAATTGAAATGATGTGCTTCAATCATCCTGACACCATATTAACCACGGTGCCGTGATGATTGAAGCGCCAACACCAGCCATTGCCCCTACAAATTGCCTGCAGAAATTTTGGCAGTGCCCCTCCCGAGATTAGACTCTGGTGGATCCGCCCCTGGATGCCGCAAGCTATCTGCACAGAATGACCTACTCCTTGCACAGCCTAATAGTACAAAATATGTTCTTAACTCAGTTTACCGATCTTATAACGCCCCATACTATTAGGATTCTAATGCAATTTCCATGCCGAATTAAAAAAAATTAAGACGTTTTTTGTTTTTTTTATTTCCTATAAAGATAATAACCAAAATTATACTGAAGACATTGCAAATATATTTAAATTTAACAATAAAACGAAACACAAATAAATTAAAAAAAAATATATTTATTAGGAAAAATATCAATTACCATATGTATAACAGACATCAACGTAGAAAAAGAAAAGTTTTCCTAAAATTGTAAAATGTAGTTTGCTTGACATGTTTGATGACCTGCAAAAAACACTCTCCCTCGTTATACTGTACTCAGTCCTTTTCTTCAGTGCTGCTCAGTCCAGTATAATCACACGCAAGTCCTTATATTTCCAATGTTATACTGTCCATAATCTAACTCTGCAATGATGACCATTCCCAAAATTCACATACAAGTCCTTCTGGAGTAAGCACCATGCAGTCCTTAATCCACCTCCTCAATGGTAGGTCCGGGGTTGCAGCCCTGTCTGGCCTGAGTACTGCAGCTGGCTCCTGGCATCCCACCACCTGCTGCCCCTTGGTACAATCTGGAGATGATAGGGTTACATGCCCTCTCCAGCTCCTTCTGCTGGTGGATGTACTCCTCTTTCTCAGCCAGCTGGTTCTTGTCCAGCCATGACAGGACCTCATTACACTTCTCCACAATGGCCTTCTTATCTGATGCACTCATTTTCTCCTTGATATTCTCATCCTCCACTGTGCTCTTCAGATTGAAGACATAGGACTCCAGAGAGTTCTTAGCAGCAACCCTCTCCCTCTGGACATCATTGTCTCCCTTGTACCTTTCTGCCTCCTGCACCATCTTCTCTATTTCCTCTTTGCTCAGTCTGCCCTTGTCATTGGTGATGGTGATTTTGTTCTGCTTTCCTGAGCTTTTGTCCACAGCAGACACATTGAGGATTCCGTTGGCATCAATGTCAAAGGTGACTTCAATTTGTGGCACTCCACGTGGAGCTGGAGGAATGCCAGTCAGTTCAAACTTGCCCAGGAGGTTGTTGTCCTTTGTCATTGCTCTCTCACCCTCGAGGACCTGGATGAGGACACCTGGCTGGTTGTCAGAGTAGGTGCTGAAGATCTGTGTCTGCTTGGTGGGGATGGTGGTGTTGCGTTTGATGAGTACAGTCATCACTCCTCCGGCTGTTTCTAGACCAAGAGAGAGCGGGGCCACATCCAGCAGGAGCAGATCCTGGACCTTCTCAGACTTGTCACCCGTCAGGATGGCAGCTTGTACAGCAGCTCCATAGGCGACAGCTTCATTAGGGTTGATGCTCTTGTTTAGCTCCTTCCCATTGAAGAAGTCTTGAAGGAGTTTCTGCACCTTGGGAATACGTGTAGAGCCTCCGACTAGAACAATGTCATGAATCTGAGACTTGTCCAGCTTGGAATCTCTCAGGGCCTTCTCAACGGGGTCAAGGGTTCCCCTGAAGAGGTCTGAACAGAGTTCCTCAAAGCGAGCCCTGGTGATGGAAGTGTAGAAGTCAATGCCCTCATACAGAGAGTCAATCTCAATGCTGGCCTGGGTGCTGGAGGACAGGGTGCGCTTGGCTCTCTCACAAGCTGTTCTGAGCCTCCTCAGAGCTCTCTTATTCTGGCTCATGTCCTTCTTGTGCTTGCGCTTGAATTCTTCCACAAAGTGGTTCACCATTCGGTTGTCAAAGTCTTCTCCACCCAGATGGGTGTCGCCTGCTGTAGCCTTCACCTCAAAGACCCCGTCATCAATAGTGAGGATGGAGACGTCAAATGTGCCACCTCCCAGGTCAAAGATCAGGACGTTGTGTTCACCTCGGCTTCCTTTATCCAAGCCATAAGCGATGGCAGCAGCTGTGGGCTCATTAATGATTCTCAGAACATTTAAACCAGCGATGACCCCGGCATCTTTAGTGGCTTGGCGCTGAGAGTCGTTGAAATAGGCTGGCACAGTGATCACAGCGTTTCTCACAGGGTGACCCAGGTACGCCTCAGCTGTTTCTTTCATCTTCAACAAGACCATGGAGGAAATTTCCTCAGGTGTGAAGGTCTTCTCTTCTCCTTTATATTCCACCATCATCTTGGGCTTCCCACAGTCACTCACCACCTGGAATGGCCAGTGCTTCATATCAGACTGCACCACGGGGTCATCAAACTTCCTGCCAATCAGTCTCTTGGCATCAAAGACCGTGTTCTGCGGGTTCATGGCCACCTGGTTCTTGGCTGCATCTCCGATCAGTCTCTCTGTGTCGGTGAAGGCCACATAGCTCGGGGTGGTGCGGTTACCCTGGTCATTGGCGATGATCTCCACCTTGCCATGCTGGAAGACGCCAACGCAGGAATAGGTTGTGCCCAGATCAATGCCAATTGCAATGTCTTTAGGAGACATCATGCTGGTGGATGGGTAGATCTCTATAGAATGTCTTCTCTGGGGTCAGTAGATGAAGCGGGTTCTCCTTTGCTGTGTAGAAGATACGTCTTCTCTGTGCTGTATCAGGAACGCGGTGTGTTCTGCTCTATGAGCTGAGCTCTGTCTTCTCTCTGGGAGTTTTACTATCTGCCTCTCTCTGTGCGGCTCAGCTCTATTTATACTCGCTGGCTCAGCTGGGAGAAACTTCCTGACCAATCACGCACAGTCCTCAGGAAGCAGCTTGAACTTTCCAGAGACTTCCTGAAAGCATCAGCCAATCAGCACTGACCTGAGACGACGTCATGGACTTTAGATGATTCCGGAAGGTACAGGAAGGTTTGGGGCAGATCTCTGCTGTCTGGACAGAGTTAACCCTTTCATGACTTGCAGCTCCCGGGTGGTTGGGATTAACCCTTTCCATTTATAACCGCTGCCTGGTGGCCGAATACAATTAACCATTTCTTGGCTAATCGCTCCCTGGTGGCCAGATAACATTAACACTTACATGTCCAGCAGCTCCATAAAGCATAATACAGTTAACCTTTTCATGCCTGGTGGTTATCTAGTGGCTAGACAGGATTAATACACTCACGACTAACAGCTCTCCATTGGCTGCATATGATTAACCCTTTATGACCTGCATCTCCTTAGTGGCTGAACACGGGTCCACCAATTTATGGCAAATGTCTCCCCAGCGGCTGGATAGGATTAACCCTTCCATGACTGGCTACTCCCTGGAGAGGCTGAATACCATTAACCCCTTCATGACTGATATCCTCCAGGTGGCTTGGATTTTATTAACCCTTTCATGACTAACAGCTCCCTAAAGGTTGTGCGTGATTAACCCTTTCATTCCCTGTGGGTCTGTGTTGGCTGGATAGGATTTACCTATTTATGTATACAGATATCTATAAGCCCCGGTAAGAGCCTTTCTACAAGACAACGCAGTATAGCATTTTAGAAGTGTCTCCTGCTCTCCCAAACTAAGTGCAGGCTCCCAGCAGTAATGTCTATAATGTCCATCAGTTTTACATGCATTTTTGGCCTTTAATACGGATGTTTTTTTAGTCTTCAATTTGCATTGGGGTTCTAATATGGGAAAGGATTCTTCTGGATGGGGGAGGTCTGGCTAAACTGTAATGACATGATGGGGTTGGGGGGTTGTAGGTAGCACTGTGGTATCCAGGGATGTCTAAATGGTGACACATAATTTATCAGGGCAGCAGTCCCTTTTAAAGCACTAATCCTGAATATGAAATTCAGCATCTACTAGGTGCTATGATTGCCCTTTGGGGTGCAGGAGGATCCGAACATGTTGTTTGCAGGCAGCACTGTGTGCTTAGGAAGGTGGAAGAGACGCCTTAGTAGTGGAAGGGTTAATATTGGGACTCCGTATTCTCCAGGAAGGAAGAATTCACACAAGCAGGCACCAGGGAGCTGTTTCTAGTCATTAAAGGGTTAATAATTTCCCTCTTGTAGTGATCCCAGTGATTGGGCTTAGCATATCTAGTCACCAGTGAGCTTCCAGTCCTGAAATGGTTAAATCCCCTTATACACCAGGAAAGTACAGCATAGGAAAGGGTTAAATATACAGATATGGGGGGGGAGGGGGGCATGCGTTACTTTGCATCAATAACATTGATATGTAATCCATTCCATCCATACATACACATGCACACTGCTGGGGGACACAGTGTTCTTCCATGCTGAGCTCTGTACATGATCATTTATTTATTTGCACAGTTATATAGAAAGAAGGACACAGCTGTGCTCTTCCATGTTACACCGGCATTCTGGAACCTTCGTGATACCACCCGGCATTCTGGAACCTTCCTGATACCACCCAGCATTTTGGAACCTTCGTGATACCACCCGGCATTCTGGAACCTTCGTGATACCACCCGGCATTCTGGAACCTTCGTGATACCACCCGGCATTCTGGAACCTTCGTGATACCACCCGGCATTCTGGAACCTTCCTGATACCACCCGGCATTCTGGAACCTTCGTGATACCACCCGGCATTCTGGAACCTTCCTGATACCACCCGGCATTCTGGAACCCATCGTGATACCACCCAGCATTCTGGAACCTTCGTGATACCACCCGGCATTCTGGAACCTTCGTGATACCACCCGGCATTCTGGAACCTTCGTGATACCACCCGGCATTCTGGAACCTTCGTGATACCACCCGGCATTCTGGAACCTTCGTGATACCACCCGGCATTCTGGAACCTTCGTGATACCACCCGGCATTCTGGAACCTTCGTGATACCACCCGGCATTCTGGAACCTTCGTGATACCACCCGGCATTCTGGAACCTTTGTGATACCACCTGGCATTCTGGAACCTTTGTGATACCACCCGGCATTCTGGAACCTTCGTGATACCATCCGGCATTCTGTAACCTTCGTGATACCATCCGGCATTCTGGAACCTTTGTGATACCACCCGGCATTCTGGAACCTTCGTGATACCACCCGGCATTCTGGAACCTTCGTGATACCACCCGGCATTCTGGAACCTTCCTGATACCACCCGGCATTCTGGAACCTTCGTGATACCACCCGGCATTCTGGAACCTTCGTCATACCA
The DNA here is from genome assembly GCF_905171775.1 of Rana temporaria. Classification (NCBI taxonomy): domain Eukaryota; kingdom Metazoa; phylum Chordata; class Amphibia; order Anura; family Ranidae; genus Rana; species Rana temporaria. The sequence goes on along the minus strand of NW_024404564.1, from coordinate 60,896 downwards.
CCCGGCATTCTGGAACCTTTGTGATACCACCCGGCATTCTGGAACCTTCGTGATACCACCCGGCATTCTGAGGTCACCTAACCCAACTCTAATTGGTGAAAGCCGAAGGAGTCCCTGAATATTCTTGTAGCTTCCTGACTCATCTAAGGATGACGTCCTCTCAGGTCAGTGCTGATTGGCTGATGCATCCAGGAAGTCTCCGGAAGGTTCCAGCTGGTTCCCTGAGAGACAACAAAGCTTGTGCCTAGACTGTGCGTGATTGGTCAGGAACTTTCTCACAGCTGAGCCAGCGAGTATAAATAGAGCTGAGCCGCACAGAGAGAGGCAGATAGTAAAACTCCCAGAGAGAATTTTGAATTTTAAAAGCAGCGGACTTCTGTCAGATTAGCAAACCTGTGAGATCAGCAGGCTTGCCGCTGCTTTTAAAATTCAACATATAAACAGTCAGACGGAGTTCTAAGTACTGTATTTCACTATAGAACCTCAGTTTACTGTTAGAAATAAGTGTAAAATGTAAAACTCCGGGGGGTGTACAAAGATGTCCGCTTGTCCCCTTCTCACTGTATCCTTAATGTGGAGGAGTGCGGAGTGTAGAAAGATGGCAGTGTTTCGTCACATTCGGCTACCCATCACGATTTTAGTCTGCCGTTTTGTTGTAAAAGTGTTGGAACGCATATAGGGGCGTCTCGCATGCGCAGTGCAAAATTTTTCAGCGGAACGTCACTTCCGGAGCAATAGGTAGCCATGTGTGACAAGACACCCCTCCTCCCCTCTCTGAGCTACAAGAAAATGGAGGACACCCCTCTCTGAGCTGCAAGAAAATGGAGGATGCCCCTCCCCCTCTCTAAGCTACAGGAAGATGGAGGACACACCCTACCCATGGATAGATTGTAAATAAAGGAGGAATATCTTTATCAATTGACACATTTCTTCTTAACAATGAAAAGTCATTGTGTAATTACAGGAAAATTGAATCCTTGAGCTACAAGAAAATGGAGGATGCCCCCTCCCCCTCCCTGAGCTACAGGAAAATGGAGGACACCCCTCTCCCCTCTCTGAGCTACAAGAAAATGGAGGATGCCCCTCCCCCTCTCTGAGCTACAGGAAGATGGAGGACACCCCCTGCCCATGGATAGATTGTATATAAAGGAGGAATATCTTTATCAATTGACACATTTCTTCTAAACAATGAAAAGTCATTGTGTAATTACAGGAAAATGTAATCCTTGAGCTACAAGAAAATGGAGGATGCCCCTCCCCCTCCCTGAGCTACAGGAAAATGGAGGACACCCCTCCCCCTGCTGAGCTACAAGAAAATGGGGGATGCCCCTCCTCCTCTCTCTTAGCTACAAGAAAATGGAGGACACCCCTCCCTCTGCTCTCATATTGAGCTGCAGTTAGAGACAGACAAGTTGAAGGAGAAACACGGTAAGATGGGGGACCATGGAGGGGAGTACAGGGGGGGATACTGGAACGGGGGAGGGGAGAAAGGAACCATGGAGGGATGTGGGATCACTACGAGGGAGGGGCAGTACAGGAAAGAGTGCGAAAACAATCAGATGATAGAGAACCTTTCATACAGAACGTCCCGAGAGGGAAACATTACACTCTGTACCATCACCCCTTACCCCCCTGTACGCTGACTTACCCCCTTTCGCTGTACACTACATTGCCCCCCCCCCCTAAGTTGTCTTACCCCTTTCCCCCCTGTACATTGTTTTGCAATCCCTCCCCCCGTACGTTATCTTAACTCCCTCCCCCTGTACATTGTTTTGCCATCTCTCCCCCCCCCCCCCACCTGTACCGTGTCTTACCCCCCCTCCCCCTGTACATTGTATTGCCACTAGGGTTGCCACCTGTCTGGGATTCATCCGGATAGTGCGGTTTTTGAATAATGTGTCCGGGTTTCAGGTGGACTGAAACCCGGACACATTATTCAGACTGGGCTGTGGCTCCCTAAGTAACCAAGATAAGTCGCACAAAAATCTGTTGCCATCCGGGAGCTGCGAGCAGCTGTTTGGGGGGCAGGGTGATGTCATCAAAACCAATTTGACCACACCCACATTTTGCTGAGGCGCACTGCATTACTACTCTCCTTGGGGCACACAAAGTGTTCGGGTTTGGCTTGGAAAAAAAATGTGGCAACCCTAATTGCCACCTCCCCCCCGTACATTGTATTGCCCCCTCCCCCTGCACGTTGTCTTACCCCCCCCCCCACTCCCCCTGCACGTTGTCTTACCCCCCCCCCCCACTCCCCCTGCACGTTGTCTTACCCCCCCCACTCCCCCTGCACGTTGTCTTACCCCCCCCCACTCCCCCTGCACGTTGTCTTACCAACCCCACTCCCCCTGCATGTTGTCTTACCCCTCCCCCTGTACGTTGTCTTACCCCCCCCCCCCCCCCCCCCTGCACGTTGTCTTACCCCCCCCCCTCCCCCTGTACGTTGTCTTCCCCCCCCCCTCCCCCTGTACGTTGTCTTACCCCCCCCCCTCCCCCTGTACGTTGTCTTACCCCCTCCCTCCCCCTGTACGTTGTCTTACCCCCTCCCTCCCCCTGTATGTTGTCTTACCCCCCCCCCCTCCCCCTGTACGTTGTCTTTACCCCCCCCCCCCCCTCCCTCCACCTGTACGTTGTCTTTACCCCCCCCCCCCCCCTCCCCCTGTACTTTTCCTATTGTCCTATTTTGTCCTCTAATATTAGAAAAGGGAGAATATTTGCACTCTTAGATCACCTCCACACACACACACACCGATCATCTACCCCCACCCCACACACATACAGATCACCTCCTCTCCCGCACACACGTCGCACGACCCCCTGAGGGACTGCTTGGAATTACCTGCTCATCTGCATTGCCGTGACCTGAACATTCCAGCCCACCTGACACTTTGGGTTCAGACATCCTTGTACCACCTTAACCACATACCGACTAGGGTTGCCACCTGTCCGGGATTCACCCGGACAGTTCGGGTTTTGAATCATGTGTCCGGGTTTCAGACAGATTGAAACCCGGACACATTGTTCAGACTGTGCTGTGGCTCCCCAAGTAACCAAGATAGTCACACACAAATCTGTTGCCATCTGGGAGCTGGTTCGGCATCACTGGCATGCAGGGTGATGATGTCAGCAATAGCAATTTGGCCACAATCACTGTTCACTGCGGCATGCTATGTGCACCACATTACTACTCTTCTTGGTGCACCCAGGCTGCTAATATGTTCAGGTTTGGCTCGAAGAAAAGGTGGCAACCCTAGTACCGACCACGCTATAGACATAATACGTCTACAGCGCGGTCGAGTTATTCTGGGAGGACGTCCTCCCAGAATCTTGCTCCCGCGCATCTAGAAGACCCGGCACATCACGGATCGCGGTAAATTGACGCTGATAGCGGCCGTTTACCACGTGATCGCTCCGTCAAATGACGGAGCGATCACTTGTAAACATACCGGCGTCATGTGATGACGCCGGTTGCTCCCTCCCCTCTCTGTACCGATCGATACAGTGTGAGAGGAGAGGGGGAGGGATCGGATGGCAGCAGCAGTGCTGTGGGCTGGATCTGTGACAATTGCAGTCACAGATCCAGCCATCCATCCCTCCGTGCTCAGCCATCCCTGCCCCATACTGTGCAATACCCCCTGCCAATACTCTGCAATACACAATACCATGCAATACCCCCTGCCAATACTCTGCCAATACCCTGCAATACGTCCCCCCTCCCGCCACCTTCCGGTGCTTCTACCGACTCACCGCTAAGATCAAAGCCAAGATCTTTTTTTTTATTTTTTTATTTCAGGCTTCCCAGCCTAGAGGTGAGATGTGGGGTCTTATTGACCCCACATCTCACTGTAAAGAGGACCTGTCATGCTATATTCCTATTACGAGGGATGTTTACATTCCTTATAATAGGAATAAAAGTGATCAAAAATTGTATTTTGGGGGAAAAAAGTGTCAAATAAAAAAAAAAAAAAAAATAATAATTTTATTGTTCAACGCCCCTGTCCCCGTGTGCTCGCATGCAGAAGCGAACGCATACGTAATTCCCGCGAGCGTGGGCAATTTTAAAGGGTGACATGCTAGGTATCTATTTACTCGGCGTAACTTCATCTTTCATATTATGCAAAAACATTGGGCTAACTTCACTGGCCCAGATTCAGGTAGATTCGCGCAATATTTGCGTGGGCAAAGAGCAAAAATTTTTCTCTGCGCCCACGCAAATATTGCGCTTTGCCCGCGATTCACGGAGCAATTGCTCCGTAAATTGCGCGGGCGATATGCTAAACAGCCGGGCGTAAGGCTGCCTAATGTAAATGATCCCGCCGGGGGCAGGAATCATTTAAATTAGGCGCGCTCCCGCGCCGAGCAAACAGCGCATGCTCCGTCGGGAAACTTTCCCGACGTGCATTGTGGCAAATGACGTCGCAAGGACGTCATTTGCTTCTAAGTGAACGTGAATGGCGTCCAGCGCCATTCACGGTTCACGTACACAACGTAAAATTTGAACGTCGCGAGCGGGAAGCGCAGCTATACTTTAGCATTGGTTGCGCCTGCTATTAGCAGTCGCCGTACGGAAACTCCGTACCTTGCGTGCGCAGGGCCCGCGCAACTTTTGTGAATCGGTGGTAGTATGCAATTTGCATACTATACGCCGATCACAATGGCCTAGCGGCCAACGCAAGAATGCAGCCTGGGATATGAAGGCATAAGGAGGCTTATGTCTGTCACATCCTAGGCTGCAGTCGGTGTAACGAGGTTCCTGAATCAGGAGCACTCGTTACACCGGAGCAAGTAAGCCCTTGCGCCGCGCAACCTATGGTTGCACGGGCGCAAGTGCTTCTTGAATCTGGCCCACTGTTTTTAAGCACAACCGTTTTTTTTTTTTTTTTATAAAAAGTTGTAATGACCGCCATTGTATTCTCTAGGGTCTTTGCTAAAAAAGCATATATATATGTTTTGGGGTTCTATGTAATTTTCTAGCAAATAAATTATGATTTAGGAGAGAAATGTCAGAATTGGCCTGGGTGCTCCAGAACGCCTGATGGTGCTCCCTGCATGTTGGGCCTCTGTATGTGGCCACGCTGTGTAAAAGTCTCACACATGTGGTATCGCCATACTCGGGAGGAATAGCAGAATGTGTTTTGGGATGTAATTTGTGACATGCATTTGCTGTGTGTGAGAAATAACCTGCTAATATGAAAACTTTGAGGGGGAAAAAAGAAAAAATCTTGATTTTGCAAAGTATTGTGGGAAAAATATGACAACTTCAAAAAAACTCACCATGCCCTTTTCTACATACCTTGGAATGTCTTCTTTCCAAAAAGGGGTCATTTGGGGGGTATTTGTACTTTTCTGGCATGTTAGGGTCTCAAGAAATGAGAGAGGCCGTCAGTACCTCAGGTGTGATACATTTTCAGATATTGGCACCATAGCTTGTGGACTCTATGGGCTAGATTCACATAGAGTTAGGCCGGCGTATCAGTAGATACGCCGACCTAACTCGGAATCTGCGCCGTCCTAAGTTTAAGTGTATTCTCAAACAGAGATACACTTAAACCTATCTAAAAATACGACGGCTTAGGGTGCAATATTTAGGCTGACCGCTAGGTGGCGCTTCCATTGCGGTCGGCGTAGAATATGTAAATCACTAGATACGCCTATTCACGAACGTACGCCCGGCCGACGCAGTACAGATACGCCGTTTATGTAACGCATTATCAGGCCTAAAGATATTCCATGAAATAGCTGGAATAGTAATGTTAAGTATGGCCGCCGTTCCTGCGGCGAAATTCGAAAATTTTACGTCGTTTGCGCAAGTGGTCCGTGAATAGGGATTTACGTCCACGTCGAAACCAATAGGCCCGTGCGGCATACGTTGCCGCAATGCACACTGGGATATGTAGGCGGACGGCGCATGCGCCGTTCCAAAAAAACGTAAATCGCGCCAGGTCAAACAAAATTAACATTAAACACGCCCCCTCAGCCTATTTTGAATTAGGCGCCCTTACGCCCGCCCGCTTTAGGCTACGCCGCCGTAACTTGGGAGGCAAGTACTATGTGAATCATGTACTTGCCTCGCTAACTTACGGCGGCGTAGTGTAAAGACGATACGCTACGCCGCCGCAAAGTTAGGGCGGGCTATGTGAATCTAGCCCTATAACTTTCACAAAGACCAAATAATTTCCACCAATGTGTACTTATTTTTACCAAAGATATGTAGCAGTATACATTTTTTGCCAAAATGTATGAAGAAAAATTACTAATTTGCTAAATTTTATAACAGAAACAATGAAAAATTCATTTTTTTTTTTTTACATAATTTTTTTAGTCTTTTTTCTTTTATAGCGCAAAAAATAAATAAAAAAACCTCAATGTTGATTAAATACCACCAAAAGAAAGCTCTATTTGTGTGGAAAAAAAGGACAAAAAATGTCATATGGGTACAATGTTGTATGACTGATTGATCTGGTTAGGAAGTGGGTTTAAGTGCCCAGTGGTCAAGTGGTTAAAGTAATCAGACAACTCTGTATTTATGTTCTGATAATATTTACTGGAACAGATTAAAAGGATGTTATTAAAAAGAGGAGGTAATAGATCTGTTCATTAAACCATAAGCTTCAATAATTACTTGTCGAATCCACCCAGCAATGGGGCTGGTAAGGCGAAGAGCTTAATCGCCTTATTGCAGCCCCTCCCTGTAGGCGAGCGCCTGTCCAATCGGACGGCGCCACGCTGCTCGCGCATGCGTAGTCTCGCACATGCGCAGTCTCGCTCGCGCATGCGCAGTGGGTGCCCGGCCGTGAAGCCGAAAGCTGTCACTGCCGGGTGCCCACACTAGGAATGAAGACGCCGGCCGGCGAGGGGGGGGCGAGGAGCAGAGCCCCGGCCGGCACGTCAATGGAACCGTGGAGCAGGTAAGTGTCTGTTTATTAAAAGCCAGCAGCTACACTTTTTGTAGCTGCTGACTTTTAATAAACTTAAAAAAAGGCTGGAACACCCCTTTAACTCTGAAGAAGGTAATTTAAATGCAGAGCGTACTGTTTCAGTATAATATTGCACCTGCATTTTTAGAACCTGGGAAGCAGAGACAGGTTCTTCTGAAATCCCAGCACCTTCTGACTCCTCATCCTTATCCTCTGATGGCGCTTTTTCCTCCTCATCATCTTCAGACCTGTCTGAAGGAAGATCTGAAGTAACAGAAGGAGCTCTGCTTCACTTTTTGTCCTTTTGTGAGGACTTTGCGATTACTGAAGCGATTCTTCCTTCTAAATTGCTAAGGGCTACTGTCCTCAGTGACATATGCAGGCCCAGACACTACAGGAGAGGCTGATGCTCCTGAGTCAATGGCTCATCCTGCACAGGTGCGTCATATATTACTGGAGAGGATCCTCAAAGTTGGCAGAATCGAAAGTGACCAGGTCTGGGATCGCAGTCTTTAAACACTTGGACTAGGCTTCTATGTCAACAGGACCCTCATAGGTGTGAGCTTAAGGTTCTACTACCTTACATCTACCTGTTCAGCAGTAGTGGGACATTAGGCATGGAAGTCCCCCTCCCCCAATTCTTACCAGGCCCTTATCTGAGCATGAAGCCTGGCGTGGCAGATAGGGGAAGGTGAGCATGCCTGTTTTTTTTTTCTTCGGCATGTTGGGGGGGGGGGGGATCTACATCACTGGATGCCACGAATAATTGATTGATTTTAATTTTTTTGGTTGTCTGGAGTTTTTCATCGGAATTGTGTGCGTATTTACTATTCTACTTTTTTTTTTTTTTTTTTTTTATGTAATTTTTTTTTTTTTAGGGTAGCTTCCAGATTTTGATAACCACCCCTGAAGACTCTCACAACTACTGAGCCAAAGTTGTGGGGAAAGGGCCTTGCTAGTGGTGCTTTCCTAAGGAGCTCCTGGCAGGGTACCATTCCCATGTTGAGGGCATGTGGCCTTGTATAGTTCAGGTGGATGCCCCCCCCCTTGTCCAGCCAGGCTGAAAACATAGGTAAGGATCTGCTAGGAATTTTAGGGGATCTCTTTTACAATTCATACCAGACCCTCATTTAGGATAAGGGTCTGGTATGGATGTTGAGGGGAATCCCAGACAAGGTTTAGGAGTGTGTCTATGTGAATGTTTGACATGGGGTGTTGCTATGTGTGGAAAATGACCAGGGATTTTAGCCTGAAGGTAAAGGGGGGTGGGTGGGTTGCTGCCTGGCTCCATAAATGCTGACCACTAAACTGACCTACCTGACGGTACATTAGCACACGTCAGACTTCAGTTGACCTCTGATCTCTTGACACTCCTGCAGCTCAGCCTTACCTGTAGTGTGCTAGTGCGCTCATCCTATTCATGACCACTCAGACAGCCGTACGGGAACCAGGCAGCCAGAGCCAGCATAGGATAGCCACCCGCCCATTTACACAGAGCAAGCGAGGATCTCCCAGTGCTCGGCGTGGCCGCAGTGTCCTTCCTGCCTACTGGACCTGGCGGTGCCTATGATTGACCTCACAAATCCTGGCATCGGATCAGTGTGATGTCCATCATAGAAGCCGGGACATTGTGTATGTCACTCGGCCGCTCTGGGTAAGTGGGAGATCAATCCCCGCTCTCTGTGTAAATGGCTCGAGGTTAATAATTTTATGGATTCAAAGACCTGGGGCTTTTCAGGGGCCCACTCGGGGCTACAGCTTCTGTAAGCTCCCCCCTCCCGAAACCACTGTGACTTTGACTATTCTTCTAGAAGCACATATGTGAGGTCAGGCACTGATGTTGAACAAGTAGGCCTGGCTTGCAGTCTCTGCTCTAATTTATCCCAAAGGTGTTTTATTGATTTGAGGTCGGGACTCTGTACAGGTCAGTCAAGTTCCTCCACCTCAAACTTGCTTGTCCATGTCTTTATGGACCTTGCTTTGTGCACTGGACCAAATCATTTTGTAGAGGGGGGATTACGGTGTGGGGGTTGTTTTTCAGGGGTTGAACTTGGCCCCTTAGTTCCAGTGAAGAGAACTCTTAAGGCGTCAGCATACCAAGACATTTTGGACAATTTTCATGCTCCCAAATTTGTGGGAACAGTTTGGAGATGTCCCTTTTCAGTTCCAACATGACTACACACCAGTGCACAAAGCAAGGTCCATAAAGACATGGATGAGCGAGTTGAGTGGAGGAACTTGACTGGCCGGACCTCAACCTGCTAGAACACCTTTTGGGATGAATTAGAGTGGAAACTGTGAGCCAGCCCTTCTTGTCCAACATCAGTGCCTGATCTCATAAATGTGCTTCTTGAAGAATGGTAAAAAATTCCAATACACACTCCTAAATCTTGTGGACGGCCTTCCCAGAAGAGTTGAAGCTATTATAGCTGCAAAGGGTGGGTCAACTCAATATTGAACCCTACAGACTAAGAATGGGATGCCATTAAAGTTAATGGGCCAGATTCAGAAAGACTTACGACGGGCGTATCAGTAGATACACAGTCGTAAGTCCTAATCTGAGCCCGTGCAAATTTAAGCGTATGCTAATAATAAGATACGCTTAAATGTTGCTAAGATACGACCGGCGTAAGGCACTTACACCGTCGTATCTTAGATGCATATTTACGCTGGCCGCTAGGTGGCGTTCCCGTTGTTAAATATGCAAATGAGCAAATACGCCGATTCACGAACGTACGCCAGGCCGGCAAATCTGTTTACGTAAGACTTACGCCCGGCGTAACATTACCACTGCTATAGTGAGGCGCAGCCAATGTTAATTATGGACGTCGGGACAGACGTAATTTACGTTGTTTGCGTAAGTCGAATCACAATTGAGCTGGGCGTAAGTTACGCTCACGTCGCTTTCATTGACAATTAGCGACGTGATTTGGAGCATGCACACTGGGATTCAGTAGCGGCCGGCGCATGCGCAGTTCGTTTGGCGCGGGGACGCGCTTGATTTAAATGATACACGCCCCCTACCCGCCGAATTTGAATTCCGCCGGGTGATTTACGCTACGCCGCCTCAACTTTACAGGCAAGTGCTTTGTGAATAAAGCACTTGCCTGAAAAACTTGCGACGGCGTAACGTAAATGACATACGTTACGCCAATATAAAGATCCACTCTCCTACCTGAATCTGGCCCAATGTGTGTGTAAAGGTAGGCCTCCCAATACTTATACACTATTAGCCGGATTCAAAAAGACTTACGACGGCGTATCAGTAGATACGCCGTCGTAAGTCTGAATGCGTGCCGTCGTATATTTAAGCGTATTCTGGAAACCAGATACGCTTAAATTTGGCTAAGATACGACCGGCGTAAGTCTCCTACGCCGTCGTATCTTATGTGCATATTTATACTGGCCGCGTGTACGTGGATTTACGCGTCGAATATGCAAATGACCTAGATACGCCGATTCACGAACGTACTTGCGCCCGATACGCTGTTTACGTAAGGCGTTTTTCCGGCGTAAAGATAAACCACCAAAAAGATGGCGCAGCCCATGCAAGGTATGGACGACGGAACAGCCGTAGTATCTTATGTCGTTTGCGTAAGCGAATGGGGCTGGGCGTAGGTGACGTTCACGTCGAAAGCAATGAGTATTTGCGACGTGATTCTGAGCATGCGTGCGCATGCGCCGTACCAACGGCCCTCATTTACATGGGGTCACGGTTAATTTAAATGAAGCCCGCCCACTACATGCCTACTTTGAATTAGGCGGGGTTACGCCGGGCCATTTGCGCTACGCCGACGTAACTTAGGAAGCAAGTGCTTTGTTAATACAGTACTTGCCTCACTATGTTACGTCGGCGTAGTGCAAATGGGATGCGCTACGCCGGCATAAAAATACGCCGCCCTACGCGAATCTGGCTATATACTGTCAAATCTAATAATGAATGTTCAAAATCAACTTTATTCAGCCCTTTACATACAATTGTGATTGATTTATTTTTATTTTTTTAATAGGTGGACTAATGATGTTCTCGGTCATGTTGGTCTTTATAAATACTACGGAGCCATGTGGGACACAAGCCTTATGGGTGTCTTAAGTAACTGAAAGAGTTTATTGCAGTTCACTGGTGGATTCACGCAGAACACAAGACATATCAGTATTGTAAATGTTTTGGATACTCAACATTGATTCTGGCTCAGAGGACAACAGCAGAGAAGTAATTTCGATGTTCTGGAAGTGACTACGGTTTTATAGTAAAGTCCAACCCGTTTCTACGCAAGCAAAGTCATTTTAGAAGATACTTCATTTTTTGTTTGTAATAAAGGTTTTACAGTGAAGGGGAAGTTTATCACACATCAAGTTCACAATGGAGGAGAAGCCATTTCAGTGTTCTGAATGTGACAAATCATTTACAAACAAGTCAAATCTTATCAAACACCAGCTAATTCACACTGGAGAGAAGCCATATGAGTGTCCTGAATGTGACAAAACCTTTACACAGAAGAGTAATCTTAACTTGCACATGAGCATTCACACCGGAGCGAAGCTGTATCATTGTTCAGATTGTGGCAAAAATTTTAGAGTGAAGGCAAATCTTATCACACACCAGAGGATTCACACTGGAGAGAAACCATTTCAGTGTCCCGAATGTGACAAAGCTTTCAAGTCAAAGTCGCAACTTAGCAGACACCAGATGATTCACACTGGAGAGAAGCCTTTTCAGTGTTCCCAATGCGACAAAGCTTTTGTAACCAAGATAAAACTCGACGCACACCAGTGGATTCACACTGGAGAGAAGCCGTATCAATGTTCTGAATGTGATAAAGCTTTTACAACCGAGTGTAAGCTTACCACACACCAGAGGATTCACACTGGAGAGAAGCTATATCGGTGTTCTCAATGTGACAAAGCTTTTACAAGGAGAGAACACCTTGTCCTACACGAGAGGGTCCACACTAGAGAGAAGCCGTTTCAGTGTACTGTGTGTAAAAAATATTTTTTAGATAAGTCGCACCTGATCACACATCAGAGGATTCACACTGGAGAAAGGCCATATCCGTGTTCAGAATGTGACAAAGCTTTTATAACGAAGCAATACCTTATAAGACACCAGAGGATTCACACCGGAGAAAGGCCATATGAGTGTCCAGAATGTAATAAAGATTTTATTACGAGGGAACACCTTATCAGACACCAGAGGATTCACACGGGAGAGAGGCCATATCCGTGTTCGGAATGTGATAAAGCTTTTAAACAGAAGTCAGATCTTAGCTCGCACCAGTGGGTACACATTAAAAAGAGGCCTGTCAGTGTTCAGAATATGACACAGCTTTTACAACCCAGAGAGAGCTCATTACACACCCACACACTGGAGACAATATGACAATTAAATTTTTTTTTGGAGAATCCTTAATAACTAAACAGTTTCCCTATGATGTTCATCTTTTATCATTTGTATGGAGCAATAACTGAACATGTAATGTATTTGCATCATTCACTAACTGAGCTGTGTTCCCAAGTGTTTTCTTCATTGCCCAATCCAATACGTTAAAGCGGAGCTCCACCAAGAAAAAAATGTTGTTTAAATGCTGCTGCTGCAAAAAATACATTTTGGGGTAGATTCACGTAGAATGGCGTTTCTGTGTGTGGGCGTAACGTATCCTATTTACGTTACGCCTCCGCAACTTTTACAGGCAAGTGCCGTATTCTTGAATGAATGACTTGTAAAGCGCAACTCATGCGAACTGAATCGCCTCTGGGCGCTTTTTCCAGCCAGAGTCTACTTGGCTGGTGCGGTCATTTTACCCCGTAGGATCGTGACACACAGTCATACACACAGATATACATATATATACTGGGCCAATTTGGACAAGATCTTTGGAGTGTGGGAAGAAACCGGAGTACCCGGAGGAAACCCACGCATACACAGGGAGAACATGCAAACTCCAGGCAGATGGTGTCGGGATTCGAACCAGCGACCCTTTTGCTGCTAGGCGAAAGTGCTACTCACTGCACCACTGTGCTGCCCCTAAAAGAAAGTTGCGGCGGCGTAGCGTAAATAGGCCGGCGTAAGCCCGCCTAATTAAAATTGTGAAGAGGTGGGCGTGTGTTATGTAAATCAACCCTGACCCGACGTCGTCCGTGGAATTTCCCAGTGTGCATTGCTCCAAAGTACCCGCAAGGACGTCATTGGTTTCTACGTGAACCTAAATGACGTCCAGCCCCATTCACGGACGACTTAAACAACGTAAATTTTTCAAATTTCGTCGCGGGAACGACGGCCATACTTAACATTGGTGCGCCGCATATACGCCTCATATAGCAGGGGTAACTTTACGCCGGGAAAAGCCTAACGTAAACGGCGTAAATGTACTGCGTCGGCCGGGCGTATGTTCGTGAATTCGCGTATCTAGCTGATTTACATATTCTAGGCGTAAATCAGCGTACACGCCCCTAGCGGCCAGCGTAAATATGCAGTTAAGATCCGACGGCGTAAGAGACTTACGCCGGTCGGATCTAATAGAAATCTATGCGTAACTGATTCTATGAATCAGCCGCATAGATACGACCGGCCAGACTCAGAGATACGCCGTCGTATCTCCTCTGAGAATCTGGCCCCCTTTTTTTTTTTTTTTATATATACATACCTGAAGTGCCTGTTGCTAGGCAGATCGTCCTAATCTGCCACTTCCTGATCCGCGGTCCGTCTTCTTTCTTCTGTTCCTCGGCTGCCTCTTGTGGAATAGTGGAGCGGTGTCCCCTGGGACCTTGTGTGTGTCCCAGGAGACATCCTCTATGCGCGGCTCGTGCAGTAGGGAATCGGGCGGTGAAGCCGCAAGGCTTCACTCCCTGATTCCCTCACCGAGGATGGCGGCGGGGCAGCCGAGACCCGAGCGTTTGCTCGACTTCGGCTGACGTTATCGCGGGCACCCTCGACAGGGAAGTCTCCTTATTAAAAGTCAGCAGCTACAGTGTTAGCAGCTGCTGACTTTTAAATCTATTTATTTCTCTAACCGGACCTCCGCTTTAAAAACACTGCCTTGCTACCAGAGACCTGGTAGTGGTCAAGTGGCATCTTGCTAAGCATCTAAAACTTCAATGGAAGAGTCCTTTTCAGGGTCTGCTGGCTATTTGCTATATCAGTCAATCTTGAGGGCTCCAGACAAGTCCCTATTTCGTTGTCCAGATTATTTTGTTGTCCAGCTAATTAGCGGTCAAGTGGCATCTTGCCAAGCTTCAGATGCTTTAATGGAAGAGTCATTTTAAGTTTCTTCTGCCTATTGTTACATCAGTCAATCTTGAGGGCTCCAGCTAAATCCACCCCTCCCGTTATATGTTCCACCTCCTCTTCCAGTATCACGCCTCCTTTTCATGTTCCAGCTCCTCACATGGATGACGTTCCAAAGTACCACTTAGGCGTACACACGATAGGATAGCCAGAGGACAATGGTCTGAAGGACCTTTTCATCAGTCCAAACCGATCGTGTGTAGGCCCCATAGGTTATTTAACCATAGGTTAAAAAAAATGAGAACTTGCTAAAAATTTTACCTATGGACTGGTAACCGATAGGTCAAAACCGATCGTTAGTATGCAAAAGCATCGGTTAAAAACCAGTGCATGATCAGAATCAAGTCGACGCATGCTTGGTAGCATTGAACTTCGTTTTTTTTCAGCACGTCGTTGTGTTTTACGTCACCGCGTTCTGACACAATCGTTTTTTTAACTGATGGTGTGTACGCACAACGGACCATCAGTCAGCCTCATAGTTTAACCTAAGACAACGGTCCTTCAGTGTATACAAGACCTAAAGCCCAGCTGTCCACTTGCGTTTCATCCAAGGTATTCCATCAGGTGGAGATTGGATGTCCTTATTTCGTTGTCCAGTTATTGCTCCTCTCCGTAGATGAATCATACAAAAAAAACGGCAAGAGATTTGAACTTGCCAACTGTTGAAATGTGTGGTTATATTCCTACTTTTTTTGGGTGAATGAAATTCCTCTGATTGGAATTCTCTTTAATGACTCCAAGTGGACAAATTAAACTTAAACTTTGTGAACAACACTTTCTGACCCTGGAAAAATTACAATGTTGGCCCTAAAATGTAACTATGGGCAAAATTAATAATTTCATAAATGTTTCAATCTGACATTAACCCTCCTTTAGTCCCTGGGCCTTTCTTTCCCTAAATTCCTTGAGTCCCAGATAGGTTTTTATTTCAAGCGATGCTTTAGTTCTACACATTTATACCTTTTTAGCATTGTAGTCTACCCAAATGTATTATACTGTACATCGGGGGCATATAGGACTTTCATTTGGTAGGAAAGTTGGATACACATATTTTTGTTTACGCAATCTTTATTGGGAAAACATAGTGAAAAAAAGGAAGCTTTTTTTCCTGTAACTTATCCAGATTCAGCGTTTATGTATTTTGTGTACTCCCCTCCTGCAAAATTGAATTACAATAAAATCACATTCCCCCATGCTGGTAGGTTAATTGGATCCTGTCTAAATTGTCGCTAGCATATGTTTGTGTAACGGTCAGGGGTTAACGCCGTTACGATATTCCATTCCACCAACCCACGACAGCTTATCAACACTCCACAATCCAGCAGACAGGACCCATTGAATTTCCCCCAGAAAACGAGACACACAGCTCTGTTCTCTGGTTCCAAACGAATAGACCTTTTAATGGTAAAACTCAGGCGTTTTATACAGTCAGTAACCAAGTGAACAATGAATCAACTCCACCCACAACATTACACAAGGAACCCAATACACATTTTTAGTCAGACTTTCTGGCACCGAATCTACATGAGTTAATTACTATCATTTACCCAGACATTGTAACTCCGCGATAAGCTTTTCTCACCTTCTATACAATCCACATTCCTTTAGTAAACATAAGGTCGGACATCTGACCTTTAGATTGTGCTAATTCACATCACATATTATCATCAATAGACTTTCACACAATACAGTGTCGATTAGCATAGCACAATGAAATATCTTAGGAGCCAGACTTAATTAACACAATAGAATGCAATCACAGCAAGCTTTATCACTACAGCCAGGTAGCTGGAGGTAATTAACATCTTAACAGTATGTGTCCCCACATGAATGAATCCCTGTCCTATTATTCACCGGTTGTGTTCAGAATTAACCACCTGTAATATTTCAAGATATCCTGCAATACATTGTGAATTATCATTACTGTCCCATCTCATGTAATTCAAGATATCCTTTCTCAGTCATCCTATGCCCCTAGTGGACATAGGATGACCCAAGAGTCATTGGTAAAGCTGAACCAGGAGTACCCCGTATCCTTTAAGAGCCTCTGGGTCCCACGGGCCATTCCGTTACAGTATGTATGCGAGTTAAGGACCTTAGCTTGTAAGCTCCTTAAGGCCGGGTTCACACCTATGCGAATTGGTTGCGGCTTAAACCGCATTCAATTCGCATAACATTATAAAATACATTGATTTCAATGAGGCTGGTTCACATATGTGCGATGCATTCGCACTGCTCATTGCCGAAAAAACATGTGCGTTTTCTAGGCATTGCGGTGCGGCTCAGGTGCGAATTCAGGCCCATTATCTTCTATGGGCACGCATCTGATTCGCAGATGTGTTCATTTCTCTTCAGGATTTCCCTCATTCACCTCAATACACTTCCCCCCTCCCCCCTGCCAGGTCTCCATATCCGCAGCTAAAATGGAGCTGATCTGCTGAACAGTTCTCTTATCTCTCCGCAGAGATAAGAGAGCTGAAATTCGCACCGCACTAGTGTGAATCCGTCCTGAGGGTAGGGACTGATGTGAATATATAATATGTAAAGCGCTGCATAAATTGACAGCTCTATATAAGTACCTGAAATAAATAAATACAAAATGTGTTGGCGCAAAGTAAACTTTAATACCCTTTTGACACTACAATGTGATGCACACAACGTTCATGTAGATTGTTAGTGTAACATTAGGTTGGGTTGATATGGACACAAAATGGCACAATGGTGACTTTTTTCATGGTATTGGGAGTGATATACTGTGTGTGTGTGTGTATGTATGTGTATATATTATATACAGTAAAACCTTGGTTTGCAAGCATAATTTGTTCCAGAAACATGCTTGTAATCCAAAGCACTTTTATATCGAAGCTTTTTATTTACAGAGTATAAAAGAGAAGAGAGGCACCTCTATGGCCTCGTACACACGACGGGACCGTTTTCATCGGACATGTCCGCTCGGAGATTTTGGTCTGATGGTTGTACACACCATCAAACCAAAATCCCGGCGGACAGAGAACGCGGTGACGTAGACGACACCAACGTTCTCTATCGCGCGAGTTCAATGCTTCCACGCATGCGTCGAATCAATTCGACGCATGTGCGGGATTTTGGTCCGCTGGTTAGATGTACTAACTAGCAGACATGCTTTAGCATGCTAAGAAACATTTGTCCGCTGGAAACCTGTCCGCTAGGCCGGAAAATTGTCCGGTCGGCCCTACACACGACCGAACATGTCCGCGGAAACTGGTCCGGCGGACCAGTTTCAACGGACATGTTCGGTCGTGTGTACGAGGCCTAAGTGTAGCAATAAGTTGCTAAATGTTGTACCTTCATTAAATGTAACCATATTGCTACACTTAGAGGCTCCTCTCTTTTTTTTATACTCAGTTGTGACATGACGCCACTCTTATATCAAGACATTGCTTGTATTACAAGGCAAAATTTTATAAAACATTTTGCTTGTCTTGCAAAACGCTCTCAAACCAAGTTACTCTCAATCCAAGGTTTTACTGTATATATACAAATTGGACTGTCCAGCACCCAGCTTGGATACTTCTGCCAAGATATAGCTTCTTCCAGTCTGGAACCAGGAATTGGGTATTATAGCGAAATATTAAACCCAAGATACTAGACGGCACTAGCTCAGGTACAAACTGGACCGCTCTTTATTGGAAACTCGCACAGAATTTATATACCACACGATATCAGGTGAGCCTGATCACATTATACAAACTGTAAACAGTAATATAATTACCATAGCTAAGGAATAGCCAATCCACATGTGCTAATTCACATCTAGCAACTGATGGCTGACAGTGATTTAATGAACATGAACTAATTAACAACTAGCCACTTGCAGTCTGGTGCCCAGAACCCTAAATACAAAGTACGTTACACATTATAATAAGCATAAACACATAACACCCCACAAGGGTTCCATAACAAGGTAAAGTGGACTGCAAAGAAGAAGAAACGGCTGCACACCAAGATAACGAATAGGAGTCCTTTATTCTTAATCCAAAAAACAAAGTGACACACCATAGGAGATTGCAATGAACAAGCACATGATTCCCATGTGAAACGCGTCTGCCTTGTTGCCGTCTCCTTTGGTGTGTCACTTTGTTTTATGGATCAAGTATCAAGAATAAAGGACTCATATTCGTTATCCTGGTGTGCAGCCGTTCCTTCTTCTTTGCAGTGGATGAGCCGTGGCTTGCACCCTTAGGAGGAGTCCTTCAAACTCATTCATTCACTTCCTTGGATCTTGTCAGTAACAGGTGTGACCAGAACTGTGTGGACTGCAACATAGGAAACCAAACTTATGTAAAGTGAATAATGAAGTTTTATTAAGATAAGTGATTATAGAAACACAAACACCTCCAATGGTATACAATTGGAATGTCCCACAGAGATGTCACCGGAAGTCCAGAAGGAAATGGAGTCTGCCTCCCAGGCAGTCAAAGGTCGTCAACCCAGGAAAGGGCAGGAAGACCAGATGTTCATCGTCCACTGACTACTCCAATACTAAAGATCCTAGTAAACCGTGGGTATGGCAATCATAAAAGATCCTCCAAGCATCCAAACACGATCTGGTTCAGGTAAGTGAGAACCCTGGCATGGGTACTGGAAACTAGAGAGGGCTCAAAAAACCTTATCTTCCACAAATTTATAAGAGAAGAAAAAAATGGGGTCTCTAATGGTGTAGGTCATAAAGAGGTTTTAATGAAAAAATCAATATATATAAAAAAAAGGTGATCACAATTCAGGAGTATTAAAAGCAATATGGGGAGCAAAATGCATGGACTGACGCGTTTCGATCCAATAGGACATGCTTCCAACTAGGGTTGTCCCGATACCGATACTAGTATCGGTATCGGGACCGATTCCGAGTATTTGCGGGAGTACTCGTACTCCCGCAAATACCCCCGATACCAGAATAGAATACTTCGCCGCCGCCAATGCGTTACGCCGCCGCCAATGCCGTTACGCCGCATCCCCGCTACCGCCGACTGACTGTGTAATACGCGCGCCGTTCCATTACAGCTTTGAATAGCTGTAATGATTGGCGCCGCGTATAGACACTCCCCCTTGCTCGGGTGAACTGTCCAATCCCGAGCGAGGGGGAGTGTCTATACGCAGCGCCAATCATTACAGCTATTCAAAGCTGTAATGGAACGGCGCGCGTATTACACTGACTGTCGGCGGTAGCGGGGATGCAGGACAGGTAAGCGGGACATGGCTGGCTACATGGGGGGAGACATCGCTGGCTACATGGGGGAGACATCGCTGGCTACATGGGGGAGACATCGCTGGCTACATGGGGGAGACATCGCTGGCTACATGGGGGAGACATGGCTACATGGGGGAGACATGCTGCATGGGGGGGGAGACATGGCTAAATGGGGGCGAAATGCTGCATGGTGGGGGGAGACATGGCTGCATGGGGGGGAGACATGCTGCATGGGGGGGAGACATGGCTACATGGGGGGGAGACATGGCTACATGGGGGGGAGACATGGCTACATGGGGGGGAGACATGGCTACATGGGGGAGACATGCTGCATGATGGGGGAGACATGGCTACATGGGGGAGGAGACATGGCTACATGGGGGAGACATGCTGCATGGGGGGGAGACATGGCTGCATGGGGGGGAGACATGCTGCATGGGGGGGAGACATGCTGCATGGGGGGGAGACATGGCTACATGGGGGGGAGACATGGCTACATGGGGGGGAGACATGGCTACATGGGGGGAGACATGGCTACATGGGGGGAGACATGGCTACATGGGGGAGACATGCTGCATGATGGGGGAGACATGGCTACATGGGGGAGAAATGCTGCATGGGGGGGGAGACATGGCTACATGGGGGAGACATGCTGCATGGGGGGGGAGACATGCTGCATGGGGGGGAGACATGGCTACATGGGGGATAAATGCTGCATGGGGGGGGAGACATGGCTACATGGGGGAGACATGCTGCATGGGGGGGAGACATGCTGCATGGGGGGGAGACATGCTGCATGGGGGGGAGACATGGCTACATGGGGGGAGACATGCTGCATGGGGGGGAGACATGGCTACATGGGGGGAGACATGCTGCATGGGGGGGAGACATGCTGCATGGGGGGGAGACATGGCTACATGGGGGAGACATGGCTGCATGGGGGGAGACATGGCTGGATATGGGGGGGACATGGCTGGATATGGGGGGGACATGGCTGGATATGGGGGGGACATGGCTGGATATGGGGGGGACATGGCTGCATATGGGGGGGACATGGCTGCATATGGGGGGGGTACATGGCTGCATATGTGGGGGACATGGCTGCATATGGGGGGGACATGGCTGCATTTGGGGACACATTTAAAAAAAAGTATCAGTATTCGGTATCGGCGACTACTTGAAAAAAAGTATCGGTACTTGTACTCAGTCCTAAAAAAGTGGTATCGGGACAACCCTACTTCCAACGGAAGCTTGGTGAATCAAATGCCAGGATTCCCTAACATTACACCTGTGTGACTGCAACCAAGTCTGGGCACAAGCCAGCACAGGCTCCTGGAAACACAGGAGGGTGGCCAGTAAGAGGAATGCTGGGATAGAACATTACTTGCATCATATCCCTGCCGCTTCTAAACCTGCTCCACTGCCGCACCAGGCCCACAATGCCCTTAATCTGGTCCTGGGGGCCAGTGCACAGGCCTGTGCCTGCACATACACAGCACTGCCCACACAGAGAGAGTGACCACTTCACATTGCCCGCACAGAGAGAGACTGCGCAACATTGCTTCCAGAGAGAAAATTCAATGTGGAGCGTTTTCTCTCTCTATGTGCCGGCAATGTGGAGGGATTTTTTTTGTGCCGGAAATGTTGAGCGATTTCTCTCTCTGTGCCGGAAATGTCGAGCGATTTCTCTCTGTTCCAGCAATGTGGAGTGATTTCTCTCTCTGTGCCAGAAATGTGGAGCAAACTCTCTCTCTCTGTGCAGGCAATGTGGAGCAGTCTCTCTGTGCAGGCAATGTGGAGCAGTCTTCCTCTCTCTCTCTCTCTCTCTCTGTGCGGGCAATTTGGAACAGTCTCTCTCTCTCTCTGCGGGCAATTTGGAACAGTCTCTCTCTCTCTGCGGGCAATGTGGAGCAGTCTCTCTCTCTCTCTGCGGGCAATGTGAAACAGTCTCTCTCTCTCTCTCTCTCTCTGCGGGCAATGTGGAGCAGTCTCTCTGTGCAGGCAATGTGGAGCAGTCTCTCTGTGCAGGCAATGTGGAGCAGTCTTCCTCTCTCTCTCTCTCTCTGTGCGGGCAATTTGGAACAGTCTCTCTCTCTGTGTGGGCAATTTGGAACAGTCTCTCTCTCTCTGCGGGCAATGTGGAGCAGTCTCTCTCTCTCTCTGCGGGCAATGTGGAGCAGTCTCTCTCTCTGCGGGCAATGTGGAGCAGTCTCTCTCTCTCTGCGGGCAATGTGGAGCAGTCTCTCTCTCTGCGGGCAATGTGGAGCAGTCTCTCTCTCTCTGCAGGCAATGTGGAGCAGTCTCTCTCTCTGTGAGGGCAATGTAGAGCAGTCTCTCCCTCTGTGAGGGCAATGTAGAGCAGTCTCTCTCTCTCTGTGCAGGAAATGCGGAACAATCTCTCTCTCTCTCTGAGGGCAATATTGAGCAGTCTTCGAGTAATCTATCAGATTCCTTTTTTCCTCGTGGCAACGCCGTTCCCATTATTGGCGGCGTTATCGCAATTACTCCTACCCGTGTCACTGCAGCCGTCGCCCTCGGCCATCCATTATTAAAAAGATCCGTCTCCCGAGTTTTCCGTGATTGGCGGAACACTAATTTTGCCAGCAGAGCCTCTGTTTAGTGTTCAGCCTATCACGGATGTCCTCTCATACGAGGCTGAGGATGAGAAGGCATCCGTGATAGGCTGAACACTAAACAGAGGCTCTGCTGGCAAAATTAGTGTTCCGCCAATCACGGAACACTCGGGAGGCGGCTCTTTTTAATAATGGATGGCCGCCGGCTTCCTCTCCCCTCCTCCTCCCTCCCTCACAGTCCGTAGCCGTGCGGGGACACGAGGGAGGTGAGCGCCGAGCAGGTAAGGAGGAGGGGGTCATTACTGGGCTCCTATCACGTGACTGCACCGGGGTGGGTGTCTATGGGGGGTGCACTGGTTGTGTGTGGATGAAGTTTGCATCCTGTCACCTGCATGAACGAGGCGCCACACATCTGCTATCATTGTCCTGTGACATCCCCAGCCACTGTCCTGTGCTTGGTATACAATCATCTCTGGATAGAGCGGTGTGAGGAGGAGTACTTACCTGTACAGTGGGTGCACTTCATCACCTGAGGGCAGAGGAGTGTACAGCACAGTGACAGCGGGCTGATCACAGCCAATGAGAGGATGATCACTACAACCAACCAACCAACCACCACAACCAATGAGGGGCTGATCTACCCCCCCCCCCACCAATGAGGGACTGATCTCCCCCCCCCACCAATGAGGGGCTGATCTCCTCCCCCTCCCCACCAATGAGGGGCTGATCTCCCCCCCACCAATGAGGGGCTGATCTCCCCCCCACCAATGATCGTGGGGCTGGGCATGTTGTGGAGGTGGAGTGTGATGAATCTGATATTGACATTGTACAGTATTGCTGGGCATGTGGAGGTGGAGTGTGATGAATGATATTGTACAGTATTTCTGGGCTGCCCACCAGCAATACTGTACAATATCATCACACTCCACCTCCACAACATACCCAGCAATACTGTACAATATCATCTCACTCCACCTCCACATGCCCAGCCTGGGCATGTGGAGGTGGAGTGTAATGATGATATTGTACAGTATTGCTGGGCATGTGGAGGTGGAGTGTGATGATATTGTACAGTATTGCTGGGCATGTGGAGGTGGAGTGTGATGATATTGTACAGTATTGCTGGGCATGTGGAGGTGGAGTGTGATGAATCTGCATTGTAGAATATTAAAAAAAAATGTCAGTTACTTTGCTGAGTAACTAATTACTTTGCCAATGAAGTAACTGAGTCACTAACTCAATTACTTTTTCGGACAAGTAATTTGTAACTGTAACTAATGACTTTTTTAAAGGAAGATGAGCAACACTGCCGACTAGTACTGGGGATGCTCTCTCCTGGAACTCCTGGGTGTACTATGTAAAGTTTTGTCTTGTTTCCCAATTGTACGCTCTTTCCTTTGAAACTTTCTGGTACTCCCTCTCTCCATTCCAATAGTGCATGAGTGCGAGAGGTCCCTTGATCCGGCCGGACGGCAATTACCCATTCTTTCCTATGTGGGGATAATGGCCGAGATTCACAGAGAGCAGGGCGCACATTACGCCGCCGTAGAGCACACACTGTACGCTACGCCAACGCAGCGCAGAGAGGCAAGCATGGCATTCAGCAAGCCAGTGCTCCCAATGCTGCGCCAGCGTGGCGTGGCTTTCGATGGCGCACGTCGGCGTAGGTGGAAGTGGGCGTGAACCCATGCAAATGAGGCGTGACCCCATGCAAATGATGGGCCGAGCGCCAGACAGGTACCTATCACGAACTGGGCATGCGCCGTGACGTGGACGCACCCCCATGCGCCTGCTCACAACCACGCCGGCAAAACTGCCTAAGCTACGCCGCATCACTGCGTACGCCGTGAACATAACGTACGCCCAGCCAGACACACGTCCAACGCACAATACCCCGGCTTGTGTTCCCTGGTGCAGACCTGAGCATGTCTGTTGCCGGGTTGCACCTCCTTTATGGGGAATAACTTTACGCCGGACGTACAACTTACGCGCATCTCGCGTAGCATGCGCCAGGCACACGCACGTTCGTGAATCGCCGTATTTACCTCATTTGCATGTTTAAATGGCTAATCAATGGGAGTGGCACCATGCTCCCAGCCTAAATGTGCGCCCACCCTACGCCGGCGTAAGTAAGATACGTTGGGGTAGCCTGTTTTTAGGCGCATATTAGTTTGTGGATCTGGCGCACAGATATGACGGCGCACATTTGCACTTACGTCGGCGTAACTTGTTATACGTCGGCATAAGTGCTTTGTGAATCTGGGCCATTGTCTTTACAATTTTATTGACCTCTTCTATTTTCCCAGTCCTCACCAGGGAGCTCAAATGCTACGCTCGCTTCTGAGCGGGCGCCTTCTGCTTTGCACCACAGTGAAAGGGTCCATGCTGCCACCAATAGGATGGAGCTTGATTGCAGAGTAAGGCCCCGTACACACGATAGAATCCATCCGCTGAAAAATCCCAGCAGATGGGTTTCAGCGGATAGATCCTATGGTGTGTACACTCCAGCGGATCTGTTTCCGCGGATATTTCTCCCCTGGGATGGATTCCAGCAGATCGAATATTTGCTGACATGCCAAACAAATCCATCTGCTGGAATCCATCCCAACGGATGGATCCGCTGGTCTGTATAGACTCACCGGATCCATCCGTCCGAAGGGATCCCCCGCATGCGTGGAATTCCTTATATGACAGCGTCGCGCACGTCGCCGCGTCATAATCGCGGCGACACGTCATCGCCAGAGGATTTCGGCGCGGATTTCAATGCGATGGTGAGTACACTCCATCGCATTAAAATCTGCTGAAATCCTCGAGAGGATTTATCCGCGGAAACGGTCCGCTGGACCGTATCCGCGGATAAATCCTCCCGTGTGTATGGGGCCTAACAGTAAATCCCGGACGAGCCCCCACGTGTAGCACTACCCTCGAAGGAGCTGCTGGTTTAGATTTTTGGGTCTGTACTCTGCCTATCAACCCCTAAAGTTTAGCTCTAACCCTCCCTTGGCACACCTGGACCACACAATTATTACGGGACCCACTGGTAGTTGGGAACCCCAATGATACCAAATAGTAATGGAAATTGTAGTAGAATATTGTTACCTTGCGCTGGCACCTGTCCAATGGGGTAACATACAAAACTCCACACAACTTTCTGCTTAACCAAGAGGCAATTATTTACTTGGTAAGAAAAGACAAAAAAAAACAAAAACAACACAGAGTTAGGCCCCGTACACACGACCGGATCTGTCCGCTGAAACTGGTCCGATGGACCAGTTTCAGCGGACAGATCCGGTCGTGTGTAGGCCCGAGCGGACAATTGTCCGGCGGATCAGACAGTTTCCAGCGGACAAAAATTTCTTAGCTTGCTAACAAATCTGTCCGCTGGAAACCTGTCCGTCGGACGTGTTCGGTTGTCTGTACAGACTCACCGGACACGTCCGTCCGACCGACCGCCATCCCTCGCATGCGTCGTACTGATTCGACGCATGCGTGGAAGCTTTGAACTTCCAGGGCCGCCCACGTCGCCGTGTCATCGTCGCGGCCACGTCCCCGCGTATTGTTTACGCGCGGATTTCTGTCTGATGGTGTGTACAACCATCAGACAGAAATCTCCGGGCGGACATGTCCGCTGAAAACAGTCCGGCGGCCAGATTCAAGAAGCAATTGCGCCTGTGTAAACATAGGTTACACGGCGCAATTGCTTACTTGCTCCGGCGTAGCGAATGCTCCCGATTCAGGAACATCGCTACGCCGACTGCAGCCTAAAATCTGCGTGGCATAAGGCTCTTATGCCACGCAGATTTTAGGCTGCATTCTTGCGTTGGCCGCTAGGGGGCGCTCCCATTGTGATCTGTGTATAGTATGCAAATTCCATACTAACACCGATTCACAACGTTGCGCGAGCC
The DNA here is from genome assembly GCF_905171775.1 of Rana temporaria. Lineage (NCBI taxonomy): Eukaryota > Metazoa > Chordata > Amphibia > Anura > Ranidae > Rana > Rana temporaria. The sequence continues at coordinate 34,989 of NW_024404564.1, read as the reverse complement.
CTGCGTACGCAAATTACGTAGTTTGCGTACGTTGGGTTTCGCGTAAGGTTACACATCCTAATAGCAGGCGCAGCCAATGCTATAGGATACCCACGTTCCCACGTAGCGATATTTAAAATCTACGTCGTTTGCGTAAGTGAATCGTGAATGGCGCTGGATGCCATTCACGTTCACTTTGAAGCAAATGACGTCCTTGCGACGTCATTTGCCGCAATGCACGTCGGGAAAGTTTCCCGACGGAGCATGCGCTCTACGCTCGGCGCGGGAGCGCGCCTAATTTAAATGATTCCCGCCCCCGGCGGGATCATTTACATTGCGCGCGCTCACGCCGGGCAATTTTGCCGGCGCGCCCTCGCAATTTACGGAGCTACTGCTCCGTGAATCGAGGGCAGCGCAAAATATTTGCGGGGGCGCAGGGCAAAATCGTTGCCCTGTGCCTCCGCAAATAAAGCGCAAATGTACCTGAATCTGGGCCAGAGTATTTATAAGTATATGTAACTTGCTGGCGGCACAAGCGCCAACCCTCTAAACATACGGCCACATGCGGGATGCAATATGTCCTTACACGTGGCGTGTTAACTTCCAACAATGCTGACGAGTCTATGAGAACCACCTTCCTGCGATACAGTTAGTTATCATTGGGCAGGTGCCTGCAGGTAAGTTCCGCAGGTGATGTCTCGATTCACGGCCTCTCCGCAACTTGCAGTCTCCGGTCCCTCACACAGCCGTCACAAGGTGTCGTGATTGGGCGACTCCGGTTGCTGTGGAGCGTAAGCTGGACACCACGGAAGAGAATCCCTTCAGGAAAGGCGATCCGCGCTAGCGACTTTAGGCCCAGGCTTTTCAGGCCTAGGCGCCCGTGTAGTAGGCCTCAGCACAGGCTTCCTGCTTGCTAGAAGTTGCCGTCCCATGAGAGCGAAAGCCTGCCTCTTCTTTCCTTTTTAAAAGCTTTCCCAGAAGGCTGTGCGATGATGCATTGCACTCTGGTAGCACAGCTGCACTGTGGGATTTGTAGTCTTTGTCTCCCTGTACTGCAAGTTCCAGAATGCATTGCCCAAAAACAATAAAACCAAACAAGTTGCTGTAATATCGCAACTCAACACCGGAGGGAGCTGAGTTCCTTCTCAATGCAACTGTAGTCTATAGCCACGCTGCAAAGTGGCACCTTGCTACACATGTATGAAATGTCACTTCCCACCCGTGTACGAAAGGTCACTTCTTGTCCATGTACTAAATGTCACTTCTTGTCCATGTACTAAATGTCACTTCCCGTCCATGTACTAAATGTCACTCCCCGTCCATGTACTAAATGTCACTTCCCGTCCATGTACTAAATGTCACTTCCCGTCCATGTACTAAATGTCACTTCCCGTCCATGTACTAAATGTCACTTCCCGTCCATGTACTAAATGTCACTTCCCGTCCATGTACTAAATGTCACTCCCCGTCCATGTACTAAATGTCACTCCCCGTCCATGTACTAAATGTCACTTCCCGTCCATGTACTAAATGTCACTTCCCGTCCATGTACTAAATGTCACTCCCCGTCCATGTACTAAATGTCACTCCCCGTCCATGTACTAAATGTCACTCCCCGTCCATGTACTAAATGTCACTCCCCGTCCATGTACTAAATGTCACTTCTTGTCCATGTACTAAATGTCACTCCCCGTCCATGTACTAAATGTCACTTCTTGTCCATGTTCAAGAATGTCGTTTCCCGTCCATGTTTGAAATGTCACTTCCTGTCCGTGTCACTTGCTGTCCATGTATGAAATGTCACTTCCTGTTCCGCGTCACTTGCTGTCCATGTATAAAATGTCACTTCCTGTCCATGTATGAAATGTCACTTCCTGTCCCGTGTCACTTGCTGTCCATGTATGAAATGTCACTTCCTGTTCTGCGTCACTTGCTGTCCATGTATAAAATGTCACTTCCTGTCCATGTATGAAATGTCACTTCCTGTCCCGTGTCACTTGCTGTCCATGTATGAAATGTCACTTCCTGTCCAGGTATGAAATGTCACTTCCTGTCCAGGTATGAAATGTCACTTCCTGTTCCGTGTCAGTTGCTGTCCATGTATGAAATGTCACTTCCTGTCCCGTGTCACTTGCTGTCCATGTATGAAATGTCACTTCCTGTTCCGCGTCACTTGCTGTCCATGTATAAAATGTCACTTCCTGTCCATGTATGAAATGTCACTTCCTGTCCCGTGTCACTTGCTGTCCATGTATGAAATGTCACTTCCTGTCCAGGTATGAAATGTCACTTCCTGTCAATGTATGAAATGTCACTTCCTGTTCCGTGTCAGTTGCTGTCCATGTATGAAATGTCACTTCCTGTTCCGTGTCACTTGCTGTCCATGTATGAAATGTCACTTCCTGTCCATGTATGAAATGTCACTTCCTGTTCCGTGTCAGTTGCTGTCCATGTATGAAATGTCACTTCCTGTTCCGTGTCACTTGCTGTCCATGTATGAATCGTCACTTCCTGTCTCGTGTCATTTCCTGTTTTTGGACATTTTAGATCCGGTTCCAGGAGGCTGAACATCTTCTCAGTCTGCATCCCGAACACACAGCATGTGATTTTCTCCATGTCAGACCACACAGGTAAGTCAGGTGGATATCCTAATCATGGTACAGGGCTCCCTTGGGCCTCCCTGCTTTATACATATTAATGATCTGTGACCGAGTGTTCCTTCTTGTGATGAATGATCTACACTATATATATATATATATATATATATATATATATATATATATATATATATATATATATATATATATATATATATATACACACACACACTGTATATATGTTAAATGTTTTTCCACACTTTGTCTCTATCGGTCACCTTGATAAAGAAAGTCATCGCGCTCTCCAAATGTTTGGACCTTTTTTTGCGCCTTCGGTAAATACAGCTTCAGAATCTACTTCTCGGTGTTGTAGGTGTGGATCTCATGCGCTGTTATTTAGGACCTCTGAGTCTGCACACCAATACAATTTCCCCCAAAAAATAAAAAAATCTTCTTAAATAAAAATGGGACTGCAGCTACCACTTTAGGGGTGTCCTCTGAGGGGTGTATAGCCATAGTCTTCTGTCAATGCAGTGACCACACACATCTCCCTGTCAGTCTACTACTATGTGCACATGCAACCCTAATCACCTTGTTACCTAGCGGAGAGATTTTACACCTTATGGATGGAAGGATTAACATGATTTTATAGTATTTGCAATATATATTCAGGTGTCCCAAAATCCTAATGGTGACTTATAGCTTGTATTGACATGTTAAAAAAAAAAAAAAAATCCAAATGGTGTTTCACCTTCACCAATAGCTGCAATGCACGCTCACCTTCTCTGTTGGACCTACACACCTATAGGTCCGTTGCACGCTATACTTTTGAGTTTGGGAATTCCTCCTCTGGCTCTTAGCAGCTACTTCACACCGTAGGAACCTTTTGGGGGAGACGCACTACACCACTTGTATGTTGCTCAAATTTTGCAGCCACTTCAGGTCTCTCCAAAGCATGGAGACAAACGGTCATTAGTAAAAAGCAATACACATTAACACTCGTTAGGCACACAGCTACCCATTAATTGGCCTGAGATGTTAACCCCTTCCCAGCCAGTGTTATTTGACAGTGTGTATATTATGATCACTGGTGATGTCCGTGGCAGAGTTGTCTCTCTGTCTCTGTCTCTTTTTTTTTTTTTTTTGTCTCTCTTCTCTCTCTCTCTCTCTCTCTTCTCTTTCTCTTCTCTCTCTTTTCTTTCTCTTCTCTTTCTCTTCTCTCTCTCTTCTCTTTCTCTTCTCTTTCTCTTCTCTCTCTCTTCTCTCTCTCTTCTCTTTCTCTTCTCTCTCTCTCTCTTCACCGCTATTACTTGTTTAACCACTTCCTTACTGGGCACATATACCCCTTCCTGACCAGGTGAAATTTCAGCTTGTGGCACTGCGTCACTTTAACTGACAATTGCGTGGTCATGCGACGTGGCTCCCAAACAAAATTGACAGCCTTTTTTTCCCCACAAATAGAGCTTTCTTTTGGTGGTATTTGACCACCTCTGAGGTTTTTATTTTTTGCGCTATAAACAAAAATAGAGCGACAATTTTGAAAAAAAAACAATATTTTTTACTTGTTGCTATAATAAATAGCCCAATTTTTTTAAAAAAAAAATGTTTTCTCAGTCTAGGCGATACGTATTCTTCTACATATTTTTGGGGAAAAAATAAAATAAAATCGCAAGAAGCGTCTGGTTTGCGCTGGATGCGCGCGCAGGCCGTGTTTTTACGGCCTGTTAGAGATTCAGAACCACCCCGCGGCCGTATAAAGTCATACGGCCGTCGGGTAGTGGTTAAAACAAATACAGTGGAACCTTGGATTACAAGGAGAATGCTCCTAATCCAAAGCACTTGAATACTGCTCGTTTTGCGACACAACACTCGCAAACAGAGTCAGGATTTTCAGAAAAGAAATGCTCGTTAACCACGTTACTCGCCATCCGAGGTTTCACTGTACATATGCCATCATTTGTAGGCGCTATAAGACCCATTTAACAACGAGCATCGGCGGTAAAACCTATTTTTAGCAGCGCATTACTGTCGGATGCTAGCGGGGGGCACTTTTGATCCCCGCTAGCGGCTGAAAAAGGGTTAAAACCGCAGATACAGTAGCGTTTTGCTGGCGTTACGGCGGCGCTGCCCATTGATTTCAATGTGGTCCAAAGAAGCTGCTGGCAGGACTTTTTCTGACTTTTTCTGATGCCCTGCCCTGCCAGCGCACTGTTCCAGTGTGAAAGCCAGAGGGCTTTCACACTGGAGTGAATGGAGCAGCTGTTTTAGGGCGCTTTTCAGGCACTATTTTTAACGCTATAGCGCCTGCAAAACGCCCCAGTGTTTGTTTTTACAAAATTATTTATGCTTAAATGTTGTTGTTGTTGTTATATATATTATTTTTATTATTTTATATATATATATATATATATATATATATATATATATATATTTGTTTTATGCATTTTTTTTATACATATAATAAAAGCCCCGGCGGTGAACAAATGCCACCAAAAGAAAGCTCTATTTGTGTGTGTGTGTGTGTATATAAAAAATAAAATAAAAAATAAAATCTAAATTTCAATTGGGTAAGGTGTTGCATGACTGCGCAATTGCCAGTTAAAGTACCACAGTGCTGAATAACAAAAAATGTCCTGATCATCGGGGGGTAAAACTTTCTAGAGCTGATGTGGTTATACAATCTGCACTACACTTCTGTGCATATTGATCACCATATTCCTTCTACATACCTTTCCTGCGTATATTTCCAAGTGTTGTTATGCACTCCTCTCCTGTGTATATACTGCCCACCAGAGGCGGCTCTAGGCTTTGTGAGGCCTTAGGCAAGACTTGGACATTAGGCCCCACTTACGCTCATAATGGGAAAAATTATTAAAGTGATAAAAAATAAGTGTGCCCCCCCCCCCCTACAGTGCTGCTGACTTCCCTCCTCTGCTCTCCTGCTGACTGCTGTGGGGGATATTCAGGATGGAGGCCTGTCATTTACCAGCCCTTACCTTTTCTAATAAAACGCAGTGAGTGATCGGTACTGATCACTCACTGTGTTCATTCATAACTGAATACTGTGTTTACTATGCTGTAGTTTATAAATTAACAGAAGCCTCTGTCTCCTGTCCATTCATCTGCAGTGCAGTGCAGCTGAATGTTTTTCCTCGGTCTCTTTCTCTGTATCAATAGTGAGACTTCAGCGGTCCGTTTAGACCCCTGATATCTCACTAAAGAAACAAAAAAAATAAAATAAAAATCACCAAAAAAGGAAAAAAAAAATGTTTGACTAAAATTTCTAATTTAATCTAAAAACCCATGCCCAATATGCAAGATAATTTAGCCACACGCACTGTTTTTTTCTGTATGACACAGGTCACCATAGCCAATGATGCTATTATGATGGTACTGTACAATGGTGGTAAACCTGAGTAGGAAAGGAAAGTGGAGTGTATGGAGGTGGGTTGTATGTACATGAGAGGGGTGTGAAGTCTATGGAGGCAAGTAGTACATGTACATGAGAGGAGTGAGGAGTGAGGAGTGTATGGAGGAGGGTTGTATGTACATGAAAGGGGTGTGAAGTCTATGGAGGCAAGTAGTACATGTACATGAGAGGGGTGAGGAGTGTATGTGGGTGGTATGTACATGAGAGGGGTGCAGAGTGTATGGAGGTGGGTGGTATGTACATGAGAGGGGTGCAGAGTGTATGGAGGTGGGTGGTATGCACATGAGAGGGGTGCAGAGTGTATGGAGGTGGGTGGTATGCACATGAGGGGTGCAGAGTGTATGGAGGTGGGTGGTATGCACATGAGAGGGGTGCAGAGTGTATGGAGGTGGGTGGTATGCACATGAGAGGGGTGCAGAGTGTATGGAGGTGGGTGGTATGTACATGAGGGGTGCAGAGTGTATGGAGGTGGGTGGTATGCACATGAGGGGTGCAGAGTGTATGGAGGTGGGTGGTATGCACATGAGGGGTGCAGAGTGTATGGAGGTGGGTGGTATGTACATGAGGGGTGCAGAGTGTATGGAGGTGGGTGGTATGTACATGAGAGGGGTGCAGAGTGTATGGAGGTGGGTGGTATGTACATGAGAGGGATGCAGAGTGTATGGAGGTGGGTGGTATGTACATGAGAGGGGTGCAGAGTGTATGGAGGTGGGTGGTATGTACATGAGAGGGGTGCAGAGTGTATGGAGGTGGGTGGTATGTACATGAGAGGGGTGCAGAGTGTATGGAGGTGGGTGGTATGTACATGAGAGTGGTGCAGAGTGTATGGAGGTGGGTGGTATGTACATCAGAGGGGTGCAGAGTGTATGGAGGTGGGTGGTATGTACATGAGAGGGGTGCAGAGTGTATGGAGGGGGGTGGTATGTACATGAGAGGGGTGCAGAGTGTATGGAGGTGGGTGGTATGTACATGAGAGGGGTGCAGAGTGTATGGAGGTGGGTGGTATGCACATGAGAGGGGTGCAGAGTGTATGGAGGGGGGTGGTATGTACATGAGAGGGGTGCAGAGTGTATGGAGGTGGGTGGTATGTACATGAGAGGGGTGCAGAGTGTATGGAGGGGGGTGGTATGTACATGAGAGGGGTGCAGAGTGTATGGAGGTGGGTGGTATGTACATGAGAGGGGTGCAGAGTGTATGGAGGGGGGTGGTATGCACATGAGAGGGGTGCAGAGTGTATGGAGGGGGGTGGTATGCACATGAGAGGGGTGCAGAGTGTATGGAGGTGGGTGGTATGTACATGAGGGGTGCAGAGTGTATGGAGGTGGGTGGTATGCACATGAGGGGTGCAGAGTGTATGGAGGTGGGTGGTATGCACATGAGGGGTGCAGAGTGTATGGAGGTGGGTGGTATGCACATGAGGGGTGCAGAGTGTATGGAGGTGGGTGGTATGCACATGAGGGGTGCAGAGTGTATGGAGGTGGGTGGTATGCACATGAGGGGTGCAGAGTGTATGGAGGTGGGTGGTATGTACATGAGAGGGGTGCAGAGTGTATGGAGGGGGGTGGTATGCACATGAGGGGTGCAGAGTGTATGGAGGGGGGTGGTATGTACATGAGAGGGGTGCAGAGTGTATGGAGGGGGGTGGTATGCACATGAGGGGTGCAGAGTGTATGGAGGTGGGTGGTATGTACATGAGAGGGGTGCGGAGTGTATGGAGGTGGGTGGTATGCACATGAGAGGGGTGCGGAGTGTATGGAGGTGGGTGGTATGCACATGAGAGGGGTGCAGAGTGTATGGAGGTGGGTGGTATGTACATGAGAGGGGTGCAGAGTGTATGGAGGTGGGTGGTATGTACATGAGAGGGGTGCAGAGTGTATGGAGGTGGGTGGTATGTACATGAGAGGGGTGCAGAGTGTATGGAGGTGGGTGGTATGTACATGAGAGGGGTGCAGAGTGTATGGAGGGGGGTGGTAAGCACATGAGAGGGGTGCAGAGTGTATGGAGGAGGGTGGTATGTAAAGGAGAGGGGTGCAGAGTGTATGGAGGTGGGTGGTATGTACATGAGAGAGGTGCAGAGTGTATGGAGGGGGGTGGTATGCACATGAGAGGGGTGCAGAGTGTATGGAGGTGGGTGGTATGTACATGAGAGGGGTGCAGAGTGTATGGAGGTGGGTGGTATGTACATGAGAGGGGTGCAGAGTGTATGGAGGTGGGTGGTATGTACATGAGAGGTTAATTTTAAAAGGGGAGAGTTTAGTGGGACTTTATATGAGGAAATGACGCAGTCAATTACCTCCATCCCAGTTTTTTGTATAAAGGAAGAGCGAAGGAGAGCGGGACTTTAAATGAAGTGTGTGCAGGAAAAGCTTGAAATGGTAAAGGATGATTGAAGTAGATTATGATCATTTAATACTTTCATATAATGTATCGTACATAACTATATTACATTATTGAAGAAGATCATAATTATACAGAGATTCAAATTCATGTCAACAAAAAGAAAAAGATGATAAGGTTAAATAAATAGACTTTTATGGAAAGCTTATGGAAAATTTGAATCTATATAAGTATTACTGTATAATTATGATCTTCAATAATGTAATATAGTTATGTACGATGCATTATATGAAAGTATTAAATGATCATAATCTACTTCAATCATCCTTTACCATTTCAAGCTTTTCCCGCACACACTTCATTTAAAGTCCCGCTCTCCTTTGCTCTTCCTATGTACATGAGAGGGGTGCGGAGTGTATGGGGGTGGGTGGCATGTACAGGAGAGGGGAGCGGAGTGTATGGAGGTGGGTGGTATGTACAGGAGAGGGGTGCGGAGTGTATGGGGGTGGGTGGCATGTACAGGAGAGGGGAGCGGAGTGTATGGAGGTGGGTGGTATGTGCATGAGGGGTGCGGAGTGTATGGGGGTGGATGGTATGTACATGAGAGGGGTGAGGAGTGTATGGAAGTGGGTGGCATGTACATGAGGGGTGTGAAGTCTATGGAGGCAAGTAGTATGTACATGAGAGGGGTGCAGAGTGTATGGAGGGGGTGTTATGTACATGAGAGGGGTGCGGAGTGTATGGAGGGGGTGTTATGTACATGAGAGGGGTGCGGAGTGTATGGGGGTGGGTGGTATGTACATGAGAGGGTTGCGGAGTGTATGTGGGTGGGTGGTATGTACATGAGAGGGGTGCAGAGTGTATGGAGGGGGTGTTATGTACATGAGAGGGGTGCGGAGTGTATGGAGGGGGTGTTATGTACATGAGAGGGGTGCGGAGTGTATGGGGGTGGGTGGTATGTACATGAGAGGGTTGCGGAGTGTATGTGGGTGGGTGGTATGTACATGAGAGGGGTGCGGAGTGTATGGAGGTGGGTGGTATGTACATGAGAGGGGTGCGGAGTGTATGGGGGTGGGTGGTATGAACATGAGAGGGGTACGGAGTGTATGGCGCTGGGCAGTATCAAATACACCACTGGTCACTGATGCATTGGTGACCAGTGGCAGTTGATGCCTGGCATGCCAAATTCCTGGCATAACAAATTCAGAATGGGAGCAAAGTAACTCTCCCATTCCCCACTAACTTTAGCGTAGTGCCCATACTGAAAGTAAGGGGGCGCTATATAGGGTACTTTTTAAAAATATTAATGCATATGATATTTTAATAATGAAGATTACCAAAGACCCTTCAGTGTAGCCATATTTATAGAATTCTGTCTTTTTTTATCAATAATAATAAAATATATATATTTATATAAAAAATATTATTTTTATTTTTTATCTCTTCTTTAGGTGGATTGATGAACCGTTTTTGGTCAAGGTGGTCTTCATGAGCAGAGTCAAGGCTTTACTACAGATCACTGGAGGATTCGCACAGGACACAAGCCATATCGGTGTTCTAAATGCCATAAATGTCTTGGATACTCTTCAACATCGATCCAGCTTTTCAGTGTTCTTGAAGCGACTCTGCCTTTAGAATAAAGTCCGATAATCTCAGATACAGAATGGCTGGCACTGGAGAGAGGCCATTTTCATGTTCTTATTGCAAAAAAACTTTTAAAGGAGAGCAAAGTCTTATTAAACACCAGAAATTCCACAAAGATGAGAAGTCCTTTAAATGCTCTGAATGCAACAAAGTTTTCCCATGGAAGTCCAAACTGATCAAACACCAGATGATTCACACCGAAGGGAACCCATATCGATGTTCTGAATGTGACAAAGCTTTTGCATCAAATTCAGAGCTGATCAGCCACCAGAGGGTTCACACTGGGGAGAAGCTGTATAAGTGTTCCGAATGTGACAAAGCTTTTACAGGAAAGGGTCCTCTTATCCGACACCAGAGGATTCACAATGGGGAGAATCTGTATCCGTGTTCTCAGTGTAAAAATGTGTTTTTAAAGAAGTCAACCCTTCACAAACACCAGATGAATCACACTGGAGAGAAGCATTATCCGTGTTCTGATTGTGACAAAACTTTTGCATCAAAGTCATACCTTATTAGTCACCAGAAGGTCCACACTGGGGAGAAGCCCTATCAGTGTTCAGAATGTGACAAAGCTTTTTCAGAGAAGAGTAAACTTATCAGACACCAGAGGATTCACACGGGAGAGAAGCCATATCAGTGTTCTGACTGTGACAAAGCTTTTACGCAGAAGACGCATCTTCTAACGCACCAGACGATTCACACCGAAGAGAAGCCATTCCAATGTGTTGAATGTGGCAAAGCTTTTAGAGTGAAGGCAAAGCTTATCAAGCACCAGAGGATTCACACTGAGAAGCCATTTCCATGTTCTGAATGCGACAAAGCTTTTAGAGTGCAGTCAAAGCTGATCATACACCAGATGATTCACACCGGACAGAGGCCATATCGGTGTTCTGAATGTTTTCGAACTTTTAGAATGAAGTCGCATCTTATTCTACACCTGAGGATTCACCGCCCTTCAGCTGCAGTAGAAGGGGGGAATGTTAACGGGTAGCAGCTAAGCTGCAATGAAAAAGCTTGTGGGCGTCTCATCGGTTTCATCCCTCGTGTCACCCCACAAGTTGGTATAAAAGTAAAAAGAAATAATGCTGTATGTATGTATGTGTGTGTGTGTGTGTGTGTGTGTGTGTGTATGTATATATATATATATATATATATATATATATATATATATATATATATATATATATATATATATATATATATATATATATATATATATATAAAATTTAGAGCTGCACAATTAATCGTCAATCGTTATCGCAATCTTTTTCCCGTTGCGATTCTTGACACAGTGTTTCACGATCTTTGACATGAAAATAATTTCCTCTCTGCTCTCAAAAGTCAAAGTCTGGGCAGCCTGCCAAGTTTTTTTATCAGTGGAAAATTAAGTCTAAACATTGTATCACATTGACTTTTACATCAAAGGAATAAACTTCTGTATGTAAATTAAGAACGTTTAACCACTTAAATACCAAACCTTTTTCTGACAGCTCTTTTCAATTATTTTAGAGAATAAAATGGCGGTTGTTGCAATATTTTATGTTGCACTGTATTTGCGCAGCAGTCTTTTTTTTTTTTTAAATGCAATTTTTTTTGTAAAAAATTACTTTAAGACCTCTTTCACATTGAGGCGTGGAGCCGTGGTGACGGTATAGCCGCGCTATTTGTAGCGCCGCTATACCGTCGTATTTACCGCGATATTCGGGCGCTAGCGGTGAGGTTTTAACCTCCGCTAGCGGCCGAAAAAGGGTTAATATCACCCGCGTGGGATCGGTAATACCACGGTTTTCCATTGATTTCAATGGGAAGGCGTGGTATAGGAGCGGTGGACACACAGCTCCTATACCGCAGTAAAGATGCGGCTAGCAGGTCTTTTGGAGCGCTCCTGCTAGCGCACCGCTTCAGTGTGAAAGCCTTCGGGCTTTCACATTGAACACTACAGGGCATGATTTTTCATGCGGTATAGCAGCGCTATTTTTAGCGCTGTACCGCATGAAAAACGCCTCAATGTAAAAGGGGCCTAATGAATAAAAAAAAAAGAAAAAATAGCCAGTAAAGTTTGCCCTTCTTTTTTTTTTTTTTTTTGTGTAAATGTAAGGCCAGGTTCACACCTATGCGAATTGAGTGCGGCTTAAACCGCATCTAATTCGCAGGACATTTCAAAATACATTGTTTTCAATGAGGCTGGTTCACATATGTGCGATGCATCCGCACTGCGCATTGCCTCCAAACCGTGTGCGGTTTTTATGTCTTGCGGTGCGGCTCAGGTGCGAATTCAGTCCCATTATCTTCTATGGGTACGCAGCTGAATTCGCAGATGTGTTCATTTCTCTTCAGTATTTGTCTCATTCAGTTCAATAAACTTCCCCCCTCCCCCTCCCCTCTCCCAGGTCTCCAAATTCGCACCTGATCTGCAGCTAAAACGCAGTTGATCTGCAGAACACCTTATAGAGAAATTCGCAAAGACAACGGCGCTCCAAAACGCAACGCACTAGTGTGATTCAGGCCTAAAAGATTTTACGCCGTGAGAGAATCGTGATCTTCATCCTAAGCAAAAAAATCATGAATCTCATTTTGGCCAGAATCGTGCAGCTCTAAAAAATTTATATATATATAATTTTTTTTTTTTTTTTAATCTATGAGCAAACCGGTATGGATTGGACGGATGCATTGAGTTTAGCTCTTATGCCCATCAGGCACACATCTAGAAAGCCACAGAACAGTTCGCTGAACTGTTTTTTTTTTCTCCATGATTCTCATGTTTCTTGTTTATGGAGCTTTTGACTACACATATATTACATTTACATCATTCTCTAAGCTGAGGGGGGTCACAAGTGTTTCCATTATTTCTAGATCCTGAGCTAATACATTCACAACGCTGGCTCAGCACCAGAGACTGGGTAGTGGCCAAAAAGTATCCTGCCAAGCCTCTGCAACCTCAATGGGAAAAACCATTCGTGGTCCTGCTGACTATTTTTATATCGTATTAATGGGACAAAGTGAATAGTTCCATATCCTTGCCCATTACCAAATCTCCCAGTGAATCCACCACCAGCTATGGAAAGGCTTGCCAGCTCCAGTGAACCCCTTGTCATAGGGGGTCAATTAACGCCTGCGACTTAAACCCAGCCAGGGCCTTTCTACACACTTTAGGATCACTCCGCACTCCGGATGGTATCAATGGAAATGGATAGAGGGTTGCCACTGAAAAATAAACCATAACGGCTCCACATAGTGTAAAATATCCTTTAGGTTTATTAGGGATTTGACTTGCAGCAATACACGATGAGCTGACATCTAAAAAAGCCTCAAGTTTAGTGCGTCGGCCAGCACACATCTAAACAAACCTGATTGTCGGGACACAATAAGAGATGGTTACGTCGGCACCGCTCTTCTCCCGACGATCAGGTTTTTTTTTTTTTTTAGATGTGTGCTGGCCGGCGCACTAAACTTGAGGCTGTTTTAGATATCGGCTCATTGGGCCGGATTCAAGTAGATTTGCGCATTTATTACGGAGGCGCAGGGCAACGATTTTGCCCTGCGCCCCCGCAATTTTTTTTGCGCTGCCCTAGATTCACGGAGCAGAAGCTCCATAAATTGCGCGGGCGCGCCGGCAAAATGCCGCGCAATTTAAATGATCCCGTAGGGGGCGGGAATCATTTAAATTAGGCGCATTCCCGCACCGATCGTAGAGCGAATGCTCCGTCTGGGAAACTTTCCCGACGTGCATTGCGGCAAATGACGTCGCAAGGACGTCATTTGCTTCAAAGTGAACGTGAATGGCGCCCAGCGCCATTCACGAATCACTTGCGTAAAATTCAAATTTTGCGACGCGGGAACGATGGGTATACGTAACATTGGCTGCCCCTGCTAATAGCAGGGGCAGCCTTGCGCAAAAAACGCTGTACGGGAACGACGTAAATTGTGTACGCAGGGCTCGCGCAACGTCGTGAATCGGTGTTGGTATGCAATTTGCATACTATACGCTGAGCACAACGGGAACGCCACCTAGCGGCCATCGCAAGAATGCAGCTTAAGATATGCGGGCATAAGAGCCTTATGCCGCGCAGATCTTAGGCTGCAGTCGGCGTAACGAGGCTCCTGAATCAGGAGCACTCGTTACGCCGGGGCAAGTAAGCAATTGCGCTGTGTAACCTATGGTTACACAGGCGCAATTGCTTCTTGAATCCACCCCATTGTGTATTACTGTGAGTGAGATCCCTACGTGGAGCCATTTTGGTTTATTTTTTGGTGGCAGCCCTCTATCCATTTCCATTGATAACATGCGGAGTGATCCTAAAGTGTGTAGAGCGGCCCTGGCTGGGTTTAAGCCACAGGCGTTCGTTGACTCCCTGTAACAAGGGGTTCACTGGAGCTGGCAAGCCTTTCCATAGCTGGTGGTGGATTCACTGGGATATATGGTGATGGACACGGATATGGAACTATTCACTACCTTTTCACATGTATCATTTGTTTTGTACACATATGGGGCCAGATCCACAAAGAAGTTACGTCGGCGTCGTATCCACAAAACAAGATACGACTGAATGGGGGCTAGATCCGACTGACATACGTCTTAGTACGCCGTCGGTTCTTAGGTGCATATTTACGCTGGCCGCTAGGTGGCGCTTCTGTTGATTTCCACGTAGAGTATGCAAATTAACTAGATATGCCGATTCTCAGAACGTATGTCTGGCCAGCGCATTTTTTTACGTTGTTTAAGTAAGGCTTTTTTCGGCGTAACGTTACCCCTGGCTCTATGAGGCGTACACAATGTTAAGTATGGACGTCGGGCCAGTGTCAAATTTTCCGTCGTTTGCGTAAAACGTTCGCGAATAGGGCTTCGCGTAAATTACGTTCACGTCGAAATCATTGACTATTTGCAACGTGATTTCGAGCATGCGCACTCGGATAACCCCACGGACGGCGCATGCGTCGTTAAAAAAAAAACGTCCTTTACGTGGGGTCAAGTTGAATTCACATAAAACACGCCCACATCTTTGTCATTTGAATTCCGCGCCCTTACGCCGACACATTTACGCTACGCCGGCGTAACTTTAGACGCAAGTGCTTTGTGAATACAGCACTTGCCCCTCAAAGTAGCAGCGGCGTAGCGTAACTACGCTACGCCTGCTTAAAATTACGCCGATCTACGTGGATCTGGCCCACGGACTTTAATTTGATTATAGGGATAGTTGTTTTTAGCGCATACTTTTTTTTTTTTTTTTTTTTTTTCTATTCTTGCATCAAACAAACTTGAGGGCTCCAGGGAAGCCCGCCTCATTGACACCTCCCATATTATGTTCCTCCACTTCTCCCATTATTCACACCCTCTCGCATGTTCAACCTTCCCTCAATCATAACAATACTCCGGGTGGCTCTGCAGCTGGGACACCAGCCAAGGAGTCACTGTTCGGTGAATAAACTTCCTAAACTGGTGTAGGCCTTCCAACAAGGAGTTGTTTTATCAGATGCATCCAACGGCACCACTAATGCTGCATACACACACATCGGAATTTCCAACAACAAATGTTCGATGTGAGCTTTTGGTCAGATATTCCAGTCGTGTGTAGGCACCATCGGACATTTGCTGTCGGAATTTCCGACAACAAATGTTTGAGAGCTGGTTCTCTTGTTGTCGGAAAAAAAAAAAAAAAAGTTATTTTCGGAAATTCAGATTGTGTGTATCCTATTCCAACACGAAAAAACCCTACGGCATGCTCAGAATCATTTAACTTAATTTTCCTTGGCTCGTTGTAGTGTTGTACGTCGCCTCGTTCTTGGCGATAGGAATTTGCGACATTGTGACATATGAACATTATACAGAAGTTTGTCCAACTGGGGTTTGACTGAAGCGCTGCTGCAATATTACTGTGGACTATGATTTTGGAGTTTTTTTTTATATTGTTTTATATTCATACTTTGTGCTTTAAAAGCGGGGGTTTACCCTAAAAAAAAAAATTTTATTCTAGCATGCCATCAAGCATACTAGCGCGATCTACAGTACGCCTTTCTTTTATTTTTTGGCGCCGTACTTACGGTTTACTGCCGTAGTGAAGTTTCAGACTCCCCGCGGGGAATGGGCGTTCCTATGCACAGGCAAGATGATTGACGGCCGGCTATGGCGCGTCACGCTGCCTGAAGATAGTCGAAATAGGACTTGCCTCTTCACGGCGCCTGCGCAGTCAGCTCTGATGTCTGTGCGCAGGCGCCGTATAGCGCCGTGAAGAGGCAAGTCCTATTTCGGCTATCTTCGGGCAGCGTGACGCGCCATAGCCGGCCGTCAATCATCTTCCCTGTGCATAGGAACGCCCATTCCCCGCGGGGAGTCTGAAACTTCACTACGGCAGTAAACCGTAAGTACGGCGCCAAAAAATAAAAGAAAGGCGTACTGTAGATCGCGCTAGTATGCTTGATGGCATGCTAGAAATTTGTTTTTAGGGTGAAACACCGCTTTAAGCAGCTGCTGTCCATTTGTAAGCTGTATTGCACTATTGTTGTTCTTTTTGCTCACAAGCCTGAATTGCTGTTTCCTGAGCGCTGAGCGGTGCCTTTTTTTTAGGTAGGGCGGTATAAGCATCCTGGTTTACTCATTACAGGAAGTACCAAAAAAACTGGCAACGCGAGTTACACATTTAATTTTTCTTTTAAATTCCATTAATGACATAGACAAGGGGACTGTTACTTTACTAACTGTAAGTGTGCCCTTCACATGGAGCCCAGTAACATTTCATGGTTTCTCATATTCATGTTTAATCCCCATTGGTCCGACAGACTCAAAGTCCTTCCAGAAAACCTTTACTTCTCCCATGGAAGGAGCACCCTAAAATGGCGTCTCCAATTCCACCCATAACTATACATTGGGTTATGTTGCCCCTCCCATGTCCTTAACCACTTGCTTACTGGGCACATAAACCCCCTTCGTGCCCAGGCGAAATTTCAGCTTTAACTGACAATTGCGCGGTCGTGCGACGTGGCTCCCAAACAAAATTGACGTCCTTTTTTCCCCACAAATAGAACTTTCTTTCGGTGGTATTTGATCACCTCTGCGTTTTTTTTTTTTTTGCGCTATAAACAAAAAAAGAGCGACAATTTAAAAAAATATATATATTTTACTTGTTGCTATAATATCCCATTTTTTTTCTCAGTTAAGGCGATATACGTATTTTTCGACGTATTTTTGTAAAAAAAAAAAAAAAAAAATGGCAATAAGCGACTGGTTTGCGCAAAAGTTATAGCGCCTACAAAATGGGGGATAGATTTATGATTTTTTTTTTGGGACCATTCACATTTATACAGCGATCAGTGCTATAAAAATGCACTAATTACTGTATAAATGTGACTGGCAGTGAAGGGGTTAACACTAGGGGGTGAGGAAGGGGTTAAATGTATTCCCTCATTGTGTTCTTACTGTGTGGGGGGAGGGGACTGACTGGGGGAGGTGACCGATGCTGTGTCCCTATGTAAAGGGACACAGATCGGTCTCCTCTCTCCCTCACAGCACGTGGAGCTCTGTGTTTACACACAGAGCTCCACGTCCTGCTGTGTTACCGACGGTCGCGAGTGTCTGGCGGACATCGCGGCCGCCAGGCACTCGCATCGGCTCCCGAGCGATGCGCCGGGCACGTTGTTTCCCCGCTGCGCGCCCCCAGCGGCGCGCACAGGGAACAACAACAGCAGGACGTCCAGAGACGTCCACCCGGCACTTGAGAGCCGCGCTGTGGACGTCTTTCGACCATAGCGCGGATCTCTTTTCTCTGGTGGCATACACCTGGCCCTAGGACGCGCTGTTGTTCTACCTAACAAGCTGTATATCTACAAGTGAACTCCTTATCGATGGCACATCCGAACCTTTAACGCATAGGTTTATTATGCGGCTCCTGGTAACCACTTGCCGTTCGTTTCCACCTGGGTCCTAGGGCCCCCTTTATCCTAATATTTTAATAATACACAGTTATAACAGGTCCACTTCCGCAGTTGTCCCCCCTGCTTGCCGCGGGAGAGTGTTCTCCGCGGTTGGCTGCGACTCCCTAGCGAGTGGGTGTTCTCTGTATAGAATTCTCCTGACGAAGCAACCTTGTTGCGAAACTAGTTGAGATCCTGCCTTGTGTGACCCCCCCCCTCTTTTTACCGCAACCCTGTGTTCAGGGTCTATTCCAGCCCGGTGACCGGTATGTTTGGTCTCGCAATATGTCCATCGCTGTACATTGCTGTTTTTGATATATTTTATGATTATGTATGTCCCTTGTTTTTGATACCATGTTAATAAACTGATTATATATCTTTTATCCTTACTACCTCTCCATTTTACTTCCTTCTTATCTAGTACCGATATAGTCCCCCTGCCCCTTTCCTTTGTTTTTGGTCTTTTGGGCCCCTCTTAGCCCTTAGTATGTTTGATACAGCAAACCCTTCATAGATGGGTTAGGGATACTACATGATGAGTATGATGAACCAGTGTACTCGAGTCATGAATCAGATAACCAATCAGACCATTGCACTACCCCCGGAGGAGCTGCTGGTTGTTTTGGGTGGCACATTTACCTCATGGCTCCCCCGAATTCCTAGGGGTGAGTGATGTGTAGCGCTACCCCCGCAGGAGCCGCTGATTAGTTGTTGGGATCGGCATATTAACCACTTGCCGACCGCCGCATGTATATGTACGTCCACAGAATGGCACGTACAGGCATATGGGCGTACATGTACATCCCTGCCTTTCCGCAGGTCGGGGGTCCGATCGGGACCCCCCCCGCTACATGCGGCGGTCGGATTCCCGCGGGGAGCGATCCAGGACGAGGGCGCGGCTATTCGCTTCTAGCCGCCCCCTCGCGATCGCTCCCCGGAGCTGAAGAACGGGGAGAGTCGTATGTAAACACGGCTTCCCCGTGCTTCACTGTGGCGGCTGCATCGATCGAGTGATCCCTTTTATAGGGAGACTCGATCGATGACGTCAGTCCTACAGCCACACCCCCCTACAGTTGTAAACACACACTAGGTGAACCCTAACTCCTACAGCGCCCCCTGTGGTTAACTCCCAAACTGCAACTGTCATTTTCACAATAAACAATGCAATTTAAATGCATTTTTTGCTGTGAAAATGACAATGGTCCCAAAAATGTGTCAAAATTGTCCGAAGGGTCCGCCATAATGTCGCAGTCACGAAAAAAATCGCTGATCGCCGCCATTAGTAGTAAATAAAAAAAATTTATAAAAATGCAATAAAACTATCCCCTATTTTGTAAACGCTATACATTTTGCGCAAACCAATCGATAAACGCTTATTGCGTTTTTTTTTTTACCAAAAATAGGTAGAAGAATACGTATCGGTCTAAACTGAGGAAAAAAAAAATGTTATGTTTTTGGGGGATATTTATTATAGCAAAAAGTAAAAAAATAGTAAATCTTTTTCAAAATTGTAGCTCTATTTTTGTTTATAGCGCAAAAAATAAAAACCGCAGAGGTGATCAAATACCACCAAAAGAAAGCTCTATTTGTGGGGAAAAAAGGACGCCAAATTTGTTTGGGAGCCACGTCGCACGACCGCGCAATTGTCTGTTAAAGCGACGCAGTGCCGGAAGCTGAAATTTCACCTGGTCAGGAAGGGGTATACGTGCCCAGTAAGGAAGTGGTTAAGTTACCTTTGTATGGCTCAGGGGTGCAGGGTTTTCCAATGCTTTATTTCTAGGCCAACATCAACATCAAATGGGAAGAAAAAGGTTGATGAAGAGAGAGGGAAAACCTTGCAGTGTCAGGCCTGGATATGAACCGAGCAATCCTGCTCTCAGTAGTATTAAATTGTTGTTCGTCGCCACTCTAGCCAGAGTGGGTGAAGTGCCCCCGGACAGACTTCTGACAATAGCCTGGCAGCCGAGGTGTCACTTTAGATTTGCTGGGAGGAACAGGTCTCTCTCACAGACCTGGCTCTAGGGCCTCTGCCACAGGCCAATTACTTTAAGCGAGCTAAATGGATGAATGGACCGACTTCTCCCAGTAGATTCTAGCATAGGTCACCGGATGACAGCAAAACGTACCTGTCAGCATTCCAGTCACCAGATCCCCGATTGGTTCGTTCAAGCCCTGTTGGACAACCTGCCTCCGGGTTCTCCTCAAGCCGACCCCCCCCCCCCCCCCAATCGAATGGCACCCAGCCTGGGATCCTCTCAATAGAACTGGGGACCCAGTAAGTCACTGGAGTCCCTCTTCACCTCCGGATGAGGCTCTGTGTAGCCTGCAACTTTGGCCAGGTGGGCCGCACCGGCGGGGTCCATAGATGCGCACACCCTGAAGGTGGATGCCGCACCTGGAACCGGGACCCCGCGAAGATTTCTAGCACATGACACCTGTCACAGGTATACCCTCCCCCAGCATGCCCCGCGAGGGAAAAACTCCTCTAATTGGCTGCTGGGGAAAGTTGCTCTGCCAGAACCCCTCTGGTGCCAACTGCTGGCCAGGGATGGTATCACATCCCTGGAGTACAGACCGACCCAGTGGACGTTTCTTGGTTGACAGAAGTCCCAATTTAAATAAATTGTGAATAGGAGCAAAATAACTCTCCCATTCCCCACTAACTTTAGCGTAGTGCCCATACTGAAAGTAAGGGGGTGCTACAGATGCGTATTGCATTTGGTAGAAGTAAAGGAATGTCCGCAACAGGTGCTCTTTATTACCCAGCCGGGTAAAAACAATAAAACTTGTGGTGAGGAAAGTAAAGTTGAAGATGAAGAGGAGAATTGCAAATTCAGGCGTAGTAATAGGGGAAACAGTCCTG
This sequence comes from Rana temporaria, assembly GCF_905171775.1. Classification (NCBI taxonomy): domain Eukaryota; kingdom Metazoa; phylum Chordata; class Amphibia; order Anura; family Ranidae; genus Rana; species Rana temporaria. The sequence goes on along the minus strand of NW_024404564.1, from coordinate 14,234 downwards.
CTCCCAAGCGTAACACTTCTCTGCACCACCCCTGTTTGAGTGGGGATAGTGTACCCCGACAGGCCTCTCTCACTGACCTGGCAGCCGGAGTATCACTTGAAGATTTGTAGGATAAAGTCTCTGCCACAGACCCTCCTTAGTGAACGTCAGGGAGACACCTCTGCCACAGGCCCTCTCTGATTTGTGGTAACGGAGGCAATCCTCTTTCGGTGAATTACGCCTGGATCTCCTTCAACTTGTCGCCCAGGTACCGACTGACAGGTGATCAATCCTTCAGTGTCCGGCTACCTTGATCCCCGGTGGTTTGTCGAGGCCCTTTTGGACCGCCAGCCTCTCAATGGCGCTCCTCAGACGGACTCCCCACCGAACAGCAGTACAGCTTGGGATCCTCAAAGGTGAGAACCCAGTCGCTCACTGGGTCCCCGTCACTGTTCAGATGCTCCGAGCCATTGTGGCCCTGGAACCAGGAACACCGCGTGGCACGCAAGCCCCGGCCAGGTAGGCCATAATGCCGGGGCGCCGTGATGTGGTCACCCTAAAGGTGGGTGCCGCACTCGGAGAAGAAGACGACCCAGAACCAATGGCGTCTGCCCCATAAATACCCCTCCCAGCATGCACAGCGAGGTCAAACCCTCCTGGTTGGCTGCTGGGAAAGAGCACCCAAACCTTGACTCCACTGCTGCCACCTTCAGCACCGGAGTTGGAAGAACACCCCAGCACAGCAGAATAAGCCTACAGCACAGCCAAGCTGAGACAGAGACCCTGTTTAACACATAACAATTTGGATCAGAGTTTAACTACACTCTGATCTCCCTCTAAATGTAACTAGCACCGGTACTGTAAAGTAACCAGGCGCTACAGATGGTATAGCAGAGCTGACAGCAGAAGTATCTCTATCACCTAAGGTGGTGTCACAGAACTGTATGTCTGCTGACCATCTCTCAGAAGCTCAAGGTGGAGTCTACAAACTGGTGTCACATAGAGTGTTGTACATTTATTTTATATCATGAGGATCTCAGAAGGGGATATCTACACAAGGTAAAGGAGTTCCAACAGGCACCTGGGTGCGATCCATTTTCTTGGACAGGTTGAGTTGGGGCTTGGTTGGCTAATGTGTTGGGTTCATTATTTTTTTTTAATCAATAGTTATCATATTTTTGATATTTTTTTTTATTAATGCTGGTGTTGTATAAACACATTATTTTCTTCCAAATCTGTATTTGAGTAGTCGGTAAAAGAGAAGTTGATGATCGCAAACTGCAACCAGAGGGAAGGAGGATGGGAAATTAGAGCATGGCTTCAGTCAGGTTAAAGTCCGGGTGGTCATTGGTCTTGTTCAAAGTGATAAGAGTGTTGTGTAGGAATTTACAGGAGGTTTTTATTTAAAAGGATGTGTTAGATCAGGGGTGTCCAAACTTTTTTCAAAGAGGGCCAGATTTGATTAAGTGAAGATGCGTGAGGGCCGACTATTTTGCCTGACATTCTTTGAACCATTAAAATTCTGCCTAAGTGTGTTCGTCTGAGCAACTAATACACGGCCCAACAAGAATTCTCTTACCTTTGTGGCTGTGTGTGGTGAAGAGATGAGCTTGGGCGTGTTATTTGGATATACTGTATATATTAATAAAATATATACAGTATATCCAAACGAATCCCAACGAATCCCAGAGCGCTGCTTAGGACTAAGGATGAGCTTGGGCGTGTTATTTGGATATACCGTATTTATCGGCGTATAACACTCACAGGCTTACCATTGCCATGAATGCAGCCTTACAATTGCCATGAATGCAGCCTTACCATTGCAACCAATGCAGCCTTACCATTGCAACCAATGCAGCCTCACGTGTGCCATAAATGCAGCCTCACATGTGCCATAAATGCAGCCTTATCCATTGCCATCAGTGCAGCCTGAACGATGCCCATCTGCAGCCTGGGAGGGCAGAGGGAGGGGGCGGGACGAGTGCCAACAGATTGCAAAAAGGAGAATGCCTTGTTTATCCTGTGGCCTCTTTAATAGACAGAACAGTCGTCCAATGGCATCCCAGGAGACAGGACTTCCAATAGAGACGCTGCTGAGTAAACAGGAGATTCTCTTCATGTAATCTGACGGCGCTCGTCCTGCCCCCTCCCTGTCCCCTCCAAGGCAGCGCCAATAAATACAGTATATATCTTTTGTGGCCCTGGGGGGGCACAAACAATATATACATCCAAATCCCCAGGGGGGCCAGATTAAATCAACAGGGGGCCGCATTTGGCCCCCGGGCCTGACTTTGGACATGCCTGTGTTAGATGGTAATTGATAGCTTAGTTTAACAATAAAAATATATCCTTGAAATGTAAACAATAAATCGGTATCGCAATCCACAATTTCTGTTGTCAACGTGTCACATAAATATAGATTTTAATAAAGTTGAGTTCTATTTTCATCGCACAATACTTTGGTCTGGGTTCTTCTATAACGCATACACATAGACCTTATAACGGTTTACTTATTGAAATCTGACCTCCATCCTTCCCTTCAGTCTTTCAGGCCCCGTACTCACGACCAAACATGTCTGCTGAAACTGGTCGTGTGTAGGCCCGAGCGGACCATTTTTGGGCGGATCGGACAGGTTTCCAGTGGAAACCTGTCCCCCCGACATGTACGGTCGTCTGTACAGACCTACCGTACATGTCCGGCCGCCCGCCATCCCTCGCATGCGTCGAATGACTTTGACGCATGCGTGGAAGCATTTTAAAGGCAGGCCGCCCACGTCGCCGCGTCATTGTCGCGGCGACACCGCGTCATCGACGCGGCGACACCGCGGACACGCCCCGCGTATTGTTTACGCGCGGACTTCTGTTCGATGGTGTGTACAGCCATCGAACAGAAGTCCCCGGGCAGACATGTTCGATGAAAACGGTCCGCGGACCGGTTTCATCGGACATGTCTGCTCGTGAGTACAAGGCCTTACGATTACAGCTCCTCTCTTGGACTGAAATTGTTTACTCTGATTTCAATGCACACTGTGAGCGTCTCACTCATGCAGGCTCGCTCTTGAGCCAGGCTGTGTGCATCCATAGACACGCACAACATGGATTGACCTTGCCCTCACCTCACAGGATTTGACTTGCTCCTGCTGCTGTCTCTCTTCCTGTCCGCTGGTGAAGATAGAAAGAGGAGCCAGGTCAGTATTTAAGGGGGCCTGGGAAAGCTGATCATGGAAGGATTTTTACTTTTGTAGCGATACCCCCGAAGGAGCTGCTGATTAGTTTGGGCCTACTCTCTGACCTATTCACCCCTCTGACCTATCCACCCCTCTAACAGGCTCGAACCCTCCCTTGGCACACCAGACAAATGCAATAGTGTTGTGAGTCCCCTGCTTGACTGGGGCCACAATAACACATATATGGCCAGATTCAGGTAGGGCAGCGTAACTTTGTGCGGGCGTAGCGCATGGTATTTACGCTAGACCGCCGCAAGTTAGGGAGGCAAGTGCTGTATTCACAAAGCACTTGCGTCCTAAGTTACGGCGGTGTAGCGTAAATGGGCCGGCGTAAGCGCGCCTAATTCAAATGAGGAAGAGGTGGGTGTGTTTTAGGGAAATTAAGCATGACCCCACGTAAATGACGTTATCAACGAACGGCGCATGCGTCGGATAGAATGCCTAAGATACGTCGAACACTGCCTACGACGTGAACGTAACTTACGCACAGCCCTATTCGCGTACGACTTGCGCAAAATACGTAAAAAGATAGGCTTGTTCCGACGTCCATACCTTGCATGGGTTGCGCCACCTAGGGAGCAGCTTTATCTTTACGCCGGCGTATCTCTTACGTAAACGGCGTAACTAATTGCGACGGGCGCACGTACGTTCGTGAATCGGCGTATCTTGCTCATTTGCATATTCGACGCGGAAAACAACGGAAGCACCACCTAGTGGCCAGCGTAAATATGCACCCTAAGATACGACGGCGTAGGAGACTTACGCCGCTCGTATCTTTTTTTTTTTCCAGAATAATAGTTTATTCAAGAGATAAAACAGTATAACAGGATATGCAGTACATTCTATACATTTTTGCTGTAGCAGAAAGCATATACAGTACTGTAATATAGACCGTATCGCAGTACGGTAAAATGGACGGTTATTACTTAATCTTAATGTTGCTAATAAACATAAATTGGAATGTGCAAAAAGCCAACTGTGAAATAGGTAATAGCACCTCCAACGGGAAAGTCGCATTTGTACCTGAATCAGGGAAAGTCCATGGTATGATACAAACTGTTATCACTACATATGTAGAAAGGGCTAAAGTGCAATATAACAGCCTTTAGAACGACCAATAGGCTAGTCCCCCCTCTCAATCCACCCCCAAGGGGAGCAATACTGTGAACCAAGAGGGGGGAATATTTAATAAGTGCATAACTAAGGGGGGTAAGAAGACATTTGGTCAGTATAGATAGGTAAATTCGATAGGCCAGTATAGAACATAGGAAATACAGAACTTATGGGTAACTCATATGATATGTAGTGATTATTACACACCAGGGAGGTGCAGGAGAAAGAGGGTATCACCCCTCCAGGTGTGTGACAAACTGAAAAGATGTATATATTCGAACCTCGCGATAGTACTTAGGAGTATGTGGTATAGAAAGGAGGGGGGAGGGTAAAACCAAGGGGAAAGGAAGGGGAACCAGTAATGTAGAGAGTCCAGGATGAGGAAAGCTGTCATGAGAGATCAGTCATGGTGGTCAGAGGGAGCTGTTAGAAAGTCATCAGGAAGGGAGTCTTTGTAGTGTATCCAGCCACCCCAGGTGAGTCTGAATCTGTCCGTTGTATCTCTGGCCTGATGGATTAGTCTTTCCATTAATTCGATCTTGTTAACTCTGACATGCCATTCCTGTATAGTGGGTGGAAGAGAGTCTTTCCAGTGTAACGGGATGCATTGGGAAGCTGCGTTAATTAGGTGCAGCAATAGGGATTTCCGGTAGGTCGACTGTGGCAAGGATGTATGATGTAGAAGGTATTGCTCAGGGGTGAAATCAGGAGTGAATGAAGTAATGTGGGTAATGAGTGAATGTACAGAATTCCAAAACAACTCGATTTTCGGACAGCTCCACCAAGTATGAAAGAGTGTACCCTCTGCCTCACTGCATCTCCAGCAGGTAGAAGAGACTGTTGGATAAAATTTGTGTAGCTTGCTAGGGGTTCTGTACCAACGTGAGTATATCTTATACCTATTTTCCTGAGCAGATACGTTAATCGAACCTTTGTGTATATGTGTCCAAATAGAGTTCCAGTCGTCCTCAGATATGGAAATCTGTAAGTCTCTTTCCCATTTGTCATGAATAGCGGACATAGAGGTGTCAGTGGGTGTAAGCATAGAATACAAAATTGAGATTAAATGTCGTTGTGGAGTAGAGGATGCACAAAGAGTTTCAAAGGGAGTGAGATCTCTGCACCAAAAGGTTGGGGCAGGAGTGGTCTGAAGAAAGTGTCTGAGTTGGAAATATTTGAAGCGCGGTATTTGGAAGGTAGGGAATTGCGAGACCAAAACTGACTGGGGTAAGAGCTTTCTATTTTTGAAAAATTGGTGCGCCCGTAAGGAGGGCTCAGTATGTGCTGCTTGTGGGTCTGTAGTGTCAATACCTTCTGGGAAGCCCGGGTTATATGTAAGTGGTGTCAGGGGACCTGGAAAAGGTGCCACATTCGGCTCTTTAAACACTGTTCTGAGACAAGCAAGGGTTGGGCCTATCAGGGGGTGTGAAGTACATTTCCTAGGGGTGAGTGGTCGATCTATCCAGGGGAGGTGGGAAATTCGGAAGCCCACAAAGGCTTCTTCCAGGTCTACCCAATCTTTATTCTGACCATGAATGTGCCAGTCCACTATTCGGGTGAGAAGACAGGCCCGGTGATACCTAGCTAGGTCCGGGATTCCTATGCCTCCCTTTGATTTAGGTAAAGACAATCTGTCCCAACTCAATCTGGCTGGACGACCACCCCACAGGAAGGTTCTACAGAGTGATTTGAAGGAAGTCAGGAATTTAGCGGGGAGTTTAATGGGGATGGCTTGTAGCAAGTACAGAAGTCTCGGCAGGACGTTCATTTTAAGAATAGCTGCACGTCCAAACCAGGAAAAAGTACCCTTGGTCCAAATTTCTAAGTCTGCTTTTACAGATTGCATTGCTGGTGGGAAGTTGTGAGAGAATAAATTTGAAAGTTTTGTGGGGAGTTTAATCCCGAGGTAGGTTATATCGTTAGGATCCCATTTAAAGGGAAAGTTTTTTTTGCATAGGTCTACAGTTTTAGTTGGTAAAGATACATTTAGTGCAACAGACTTGTTAAAATTGATTCGGAAATTGGAGAGTGTGTAGAATAGTTCAAAGTCCTTAAGAAGGTTGGGAAGAGTAACCAGAGGATTCGTTAGAAACAAAAGAATGTCATCTGCATAAGCAGCTATTTTATACTGACGGTGTTTGATGTCGACGCCCCGAATATCAGGATTATCCCTCAAACATCTCAATAGGGGTTCCAATGTTAGGATAAAGATCAAAGGGGAGAGGGGGCAACCCTGTCTAGTTCCATTGCGCACCGAGAAGGCGTCCGACAGTCGACCGTTGACCTTCACACGGGCCGAGGGGACCGAATAGAGTGTTAAAATCATCTGCATGAAATGATTAGGGAAGCCCAGTTTGCGTAACGCTGCTTCCATATAGTCCCAGGCCAATCTGTCGAACGCCTTCTCGGCGTCAAGGGACAACAGGAATCCCTTGGTTTTAGATGTGGACAGCCAATGATGAATATTTATCGCCTTTATGGTGTTGTCCCTGGCCTCCCTTCCAGGGACAAAACCAGCCTGAACCGTTGAGACTAGAGTCGGGAGATGGATTATTAATCTATTGGCTAAAATTTTTGCGAATAGCTTCAAGTCAACATTGAGTAATGATATAGGCCGGTAGTTGGGTACAAATGTGCTATCCTTCCCCGGCTTTGGTACTAGGGCAATGTGAGCCTCCAAGAGATCTCGACCAGTCGGGGGTGAAAAAGGTATGTCGGCGAATGCCTTAACTAAATGTGGGATCAGTATTGGGGCGAATGTTTTGTAATATCCTGAGCTCAAGCCATCAGGACCAGGGCTTTTCCCTGATTTCATTTGTTTCAGTGCAGATAGTGCCTCCTCCACCGATATTGGTAAATCCAAACAGTTTAAATCGGGGACCTGGGCAGAAGGTAGACCATATTTAGAGAGAAAGTCATTTATAAGTTGGCTTCTATGGGCAGGAGTCCCTGATCCTGAAGGCGTGGGTAAATTGTATAATGTTGAGAGAAAGGATGTAAATTGTTTCGCAATCAGATCAGTTCTATGTAAAATGTCACCTGTTGGGGTGGTAATAGAGTGTATTGTATTAATTTCCTTCTTTTTCTGTATTGCGTGGGCCAAAAGTTTACTTGATTTGTTTCCAAACTCATAGTATAACTTGTGTGTAAGGGCAAATTTGTATGTTAAACGTGAGTGAAGCTCAGATTGGAGATCCCTTCTGGCTTCCATCAAAGCTACAAGGGAGTCCGCAGCCAGGGAGCGTTTCCCTCTGAGGACGCATTTGTGTGCCGCCCAAATAGGGGCGGGAGTAGTCTCGGTACACGTGTTATCAGAGAAGAATTGTGTCAGCGTTTCTGATAACTCAGCTACATGACCTTGATCCAGGAGAATAGAATCATCCATTCGCCATGGGGGACGACCAGGGATCCGACCTTTCCAAGCGAGTGTCATGGTGATCGGGTGGTGGTCTGATAATATCATGGGCTCGATTGATGCCTTTGTAAGACGAATAAGGTCCTCCTGGGTAACAAAAAAATAATCGATACGTGAATATCTATCGTGTAGGGGAGAGTAGTAGGTATAGTCCTTAGTAGTAGGGTGCATTGAACGCCAGGTGTCATGTAGGGTAAGCGAATCTAGTTGCGTTTTGACAGAGCGAAGTGTGCGATAAGTTAAGCAGGAAGAACCATTCGAGGCATCGAGGAGGGGGGTCAGTGGGATATTGAAGTCCCCGCCCATGATCAGCATCCCTGCTCGAAAAATGGTAAGGTGTTGGATAGTGTCGCGGAAGAAACTAACATGTTGTGAGTTAGGGGCGTATATATTCGCGATTGTAATAGGAGAGTTGTGTAGTTTGCCTTTGATAAAAAGGAATCTTCCATTGGGATCGCTTTCAACATCATCAATTTTTAGTGGGCAGTGTCTGGACAACAGTATGGATACCCCTCTAGCTTTTGAAGTGTCATTTGTAGCATGAAAAACAGTCGGGAAAAGACGGCTCTTGAGCACAGGAATACTATCCGTTCTAAAGTGGGTTTCCTGAATCAACACAATTTGGGGTTTCTCCTTGCGTAATGAAGAAAGTAGTAAGGAGCGCTTTTCAGGTGTGTTCAAGCCTCTAATGTTTATGGAGTATAATTTAAGATTCAGAAAAGGCATGTCTTGGTCAACAGGTATTGGAGCTGGGGTAAGGAGGTCAGTCATTGTCACAGGGGGAAATGAAAGGGAGAACAGTAGAGGAATGCAAGGTAGGAAGGATATGTGAGGTTGCGAGGATAAAATCTCTCTAGATCAAATTAAAGAGGGCTATTAACGGCTTGAAAAAGCAAAAGTCTGTCTGTAAACAAGGGGTATGATAACCCCTTAAATAAAATAAAAGGAGGATGCCAATAGGCAAAAGGGTGCGGTGCACCTCAGGTGGAGATACCACGACCCGCGGGTACAGGGACAACCAGGTCCTACCGTATGGGGGTTGGTCTGACCAAGAGTGAGCAATAGAGCGTATATAGATGTTACTAACAACTTAGACTTTACGCCGCTCGTATCTTAGCCTAATTTAAGCGCATCTGGTTTCCAGAATACGCTTAAATTTACGACGGCGTAGATTCAGAGTTACGACGGCGTATCTACTGATACTCCGCCGTAACTCTCTCTGAATCTAGCTAATAAAGTATACAGTGACATGCAGAAATTTTGTTACCTTCTTCTGAATGCAGTCTTCGGGAGCAAACACACCTCACAGAAATAATATAGTAAACCAAGGGTAACTTTACTTGGCATAAAAGAGATAAAGAAATAAACAGCAGTTTAAACACACATAAGTATATATATATATAGCTGACTCTGCAGGCGCCCCTGCAAGAGTCAATAAAACAAAACTAAAATGTTAATATTGCTAAGTCTACCAGTACCTATAGGTAGTCTATGCTCGCGAGCTTCCCCTAGTGGACAGTTCTGTAAAACTCAGTTGCAGGCAACCTTGACCGGAGGCCTGGCCCAAATTGCTTCAGAATGTTCCTCAGGGATCAGGTCTATGATGAAAACTTTGGTGCACTTAATTTATTTGTAATCCAAGGGAATTTAGGTTCAGTCAAAGGGGTATGAGAAACACAGGTGTTTATGGACCGATTCTCCAGTCCGCATCAGTCAATTTTGCTAGCGTGACTTTCAGATGTTAGGCCTCTGAGCTAGATCAGTGAGCAATACTTAGCTCCGGTATGTGAATTGCTATTAGTCATAAGGCTGAGGCAATATTGACTCTTGGGCAAGTGCCCTCTCACCCGAGCAGGCCCAGTCCGCCTGAATCCCTCACGGAAGACGCGCCGATCAGTCACCGCTCCGCAACACACAGTCTCTGGTATCCGGCTCTCCACTGCTACGATCGTCAGCTGGTGAGTTTCTCCGGTCTCTTGGAAGCACGAGCTGGAGGCACTTGGTCTTGTCTCTCTCCGGATGGCTGGTCTCCAGATGGATCCCTGCTCAGGCTTCAGGCCTTACAGCTGTAGTCCTCTCCCCTGTTCCGCAGAGGGAAGAGCGCCGATCCCAAGAGAGAGAATTCAGCTCCTCCCCGCCTTTAAGTAACCTCCCCCATAAAGCTGTGCGGGGGTGCAATGTTCTCTGGGAAGCCGATGCATTGCGGGTATCGTAGTCTATTCCTACTAAAGTCAATGGAGTCAGTTTCTCCTAATCCTTCAAATCCCACAATGCATTGCTTTAGGAAAGAGTAAGCACATATATACAGTGTTGTAACTAACGGCGTTTAAATAAACGTCGTTAGGTAACGATGGGCCTCCTGAGGTTAACGAGTAATCTATCAGATTACTTTTTCCCTCTCGGCAACACCGTTCCCATTACTGGGCGGCGTTACCGAAATTACTCCTACCCGTGTCAGCAGTACTGCAGCCGTCGCCCGTCGCCGTCGGCCATCCATTATTAAAAAGAGCGCGCCTCCCGAGTGTTCCGTGATTGGCGGAACACTAATTTTCCCAGCAGATCCTATCACGGAAGTCCTCTCATCTGAGGTCGAGGCTGAGGATGAGAAGGCATCCGTGATAGGCTGAACACTAAACAGAGGCTCTGCTGGGAAAATTAGTGTTCCGCCAATCACGGAATACTCGGGAGGCGCGCTCTTTTTAATAATGGATGGCCGCTGGTGTAGCAGTAATATTACTGCACGAGAAGTAGAACACAGCGGAGTCAGATTAACCCTGCACGTGCCGAGAGCTACTGCCGAGGAGCACTGCATCTGGATGACCGCGGGGGACACAGGCTTGTATAGGCTACCTACGGGGGGGGTTCAGTCTATATGTCACCGTGGTCAGTCTGGGGGGTCAGTCTGTATGTCAAGGGGGGTCAGTCTGTATGTCGCAGGGGGGGTCAGTCTGTATGTCATGGGGGGGAGGGTCAGTCTGTATGTCATGGGTGGGGTGGTCAGACTGTATATCGCAAGGGGGGTCAGTCTGTATGTCATGGGGGGAGGGTCAGTCTGTATGTCATGGGGGGGGGTCAGACTGTATGTCACAAGGGGGGTCAGTCTGTATGTCACGGGGGGGGCAGTCTGTATGTCACGGGGGGGGGCAGTCTGTATGTCACAGGTGGGCAGTCTATGTCGCAAGGGGGGTCAGTCTGTATGTCACGGGGGGGGGGCAGTCTGTATGTCACGGGGGGGCAGTCTGTATGGAGATTTTGTAACATGCATGTTACAGGCTCAGTGAGGCATGTTTACAGATGGCACAGTGTCGTCTTATAAAAAGTCAGTTACTTTGCTGAGTAACTAATTACTTTGCCAATGAAGTAACTGAGTCACTAACTCAATTACTTTTTCGGACAAGTAATTTGTAACTGTAACTAATTACTTTTTTAAAGGAAGATGAGCAACACTGCATATATACAACTTGACTGAAACTCCCGGGGGATTTAGGTATGCATAACTATGAAATAGTCCCTGATAGTATGACCAAGCTACACTTTAATAGAGAGAATGCATTAAGGTAAAGTTCCTCATGCCTTTAGAACCACTTTGACAAAGTCCTGGGATTGTTGGGTTCTAGCAGGATTCAGTCAACAAAGCATATTGTACTGAAATTTCAGTCCTGGGCTCTAGAAAGATGACTTTTGGCAGATTGTTTTAATTGTAAAGGAAAGCTGTCAAGCTGCAGTTGGGTCAGCTTTTTGTAGACCCTCTAGAGCAGGGGTAGTGAATTAATATTTAAGGAGGTCCGAGGTCCGAATCACAAGTCTGTGCCAGGAAAGATTGTACGTGTCTACTTTCCTTTTTTTGGCACAAGCCACACACACTTTTCTTACTGTTTCCTCCACACACTCTCTGTAAATGTCCCCATTAGTGTTCCCCCTTACATCAGGCACCCCTATCAAAGTAATTATGTACATTGGATGCCCCCATCAGACTACCCCTATAAGTCAGTTGCCACCGCCAGAGTATCCCCTTACATCAGGTGTCCCCATCAGAGTGCCCTCTTACATCAGGTTTCTTCATCAGGAGGCCCCCTTGCATCTGGTGTCTCCCATTGTGCACCCTTACATTATTTGTCCCCATCAGAGTCCCCCCTTACATTATGTACCATCATCAGAATGCCCCATCACATCAGTTGTGCCCATCAGAGTGCTCATTTACATTAGGTGTGCTCAATAGAGTTCCGATTTACATCATGTGTTCCCATCAGAGTGCTTCTTTACATCAGGTGCCCCACCAGAGTGCCTCTTTACATCAGGTGCCCCACCAGAGTGCCTCTTTACATCAGGTGCCCCACCAGAGTGCCTCTTTACATCGGGTGCCCCACCAGAGTGCCTCTTTACATCAGGTGCCCCACTAGAGTGCCTCTTTACATCAGGTGCCCCACTAGAGTGCCTCTTTACATCAGGTGCCCCACCAGAGTGCCTCTTTACATCAGGTGCCCCACCAGAGTGCCTCTTTACATCAGGTGCCCCCCTCAGAGTGCCTATTTACAACAGGTGTTCCCATCAAAGTGCCCCTTTACATCAGGTGTCCCCATCAGAGTGCCCCTTTACATCAGATCACCCTTAACATAATATGTGCCTATCATCATGCCCCTTTAACATAATATTTGCCTGTCACTCTGCCCCCACTAACGTATGTGCCCATCAGCATTCCCCTTTAACATAAAATAAGGGGCATGCTGATGGACATATTTAATGTTAAGGGGCACTCTAATGGGCACATTTTATGTTAAGTGGCACTCTGATGGCCACATTTTATGATAAGGGGCACTCTGATGGCCACATTTTATGATAAGGGGCACTCTGATGAGCATATTTATTGTTAAGGGGAACGCTGATGGGCACATTTTATGTTAAGGGACACTCTGGAGAGTAAATTTTATGTTAATGGACAGGCTGATGGGCACAGCAAAATATGCCCATCAGCGTGCCCCTGAACATTAAATATGCCCATCAGTGTCACCCTTAACATAAAATGTGCCCATCAGAGTGCCCCTTAATATTAAATATGCCCATCACAATGCCCCTTATTTCATGTTAAGGGGCAAACTGATGGGCACATCTTATGCCAAGAGGCACAATGATGGGCATATTTCATGTTAAGGGGCAAACTGATGAGCACATTTTGTTGTGAGTAAGTAAGTCAGACAACTGGGCCCACCAGACGAAGCCGCAGCCGTGGGCCAACGTGGTCCCGGAGCTAGGATTCACAACACACACCCCAGGCCAGGCGGGCCACAAGGCACGCACGGACCCCCTCCCCAGCATGCACATCGGGGCATCCACTCCCACAAATTCGCTGCCGAGGGGGACATTTAACAGACCATGACCCAACTGCTGCCACCCTTGGCCTGGAGTGGTAATAACACCCCCAGGCAAGCAATGGTGGATCACTTCCAGCACAGCCATGGCTAGAACAGAGGCTAAATGTTCCCTTAATTACTCTGGTCTGAGCCAAATAACAGCTCACACCCCCATTAAATTTGAGTTAGCGCCTGTTCATCAGCAGCAGGGCGCTACAGTCATATTATTGTCCAGTTGTGCCAAGGGAGGGAATCGAGCCAAATTCTAGGGGTTCACAGGTAGAGTGCAGGCCCAAATCTAAACCAGCAGCTCCTGCAGGGGTAGTGCTACAGTTAGCTTTTGGAATTTACAAATGCAGCAATTTAGAAATCAGATGACAGGGTTAGGACTGGAAAAGACTTTCTGATAGGTAAAACGTACATTTTATATACAACTCTAAAGATCAGACCAAAATGGGGGACAAATGAAGAGGAATGAGGGACAGAGGGGCATTGCTCCCAATCAGGAACAGTCCCTCGAAATCAGGGACAGTTGGGAGCTATGTCAGTGTACATCAGTTCAGCCTATTAGTGCCGCTTCATCAGTACAACCTCATTAGTGTCCATCAGTGCCAATCAGTGCTGCCAACTAGTGCCCATCAGAGCCACCTATCAGCAGGGCTGGACTGGGACAAAAATGTGGCCCTGGACTTCATCCAGACCGGCCCACTGGGGCGCTGCCAGGGCGTTAAAAAAAGTCCTCCAAGCAGCATCTTTGGGGCGGTGGAGGAGCGGTGTACAAACTGCTCCTGCCCATTGAAATGAATGGCTACTGCAGCTGAAGCGCCTGCAGAGCACTTCGGCAGCAGCGCTACATGGGCGTATTTAACCTTGAATTCGGCTGCTAGCGGGGGTTAAAAGCACCTGCTAGACGCCGAATAGTGCAGCTAAAATGACAGTAAAGTGCTGCTAACTAGCAGTGTTTTACCGACAATGCCTGCCCCAGTGTGAAAGCAGCCTAAGAGTCAGGGAGTGAATGAGACAAAAGAGGGAGCTGAGAGACAGAGGGGGGGGGAGCTGAGAGACAGAGGGGGGGGACTGAGAGACAGAGGGAGGGAGCTGAGAGACAGAGGGGGGGGAGCTGAGAGACAGAGGGGGGGGACTGAGAGACAG
>NW_024404563.1:0-86173 GCF_905171775.1 Rana temporaria | reverse complement strand
GCTGCTGACCCAGAAATGACATGAGACATCACTTCCGGGCCCCTGTTGACAGTTTCCCATTTTCCAAATGTGGCATGTCAAGGGGCTCACAGTCACTTAAAGCAGAAGTTCCATTTTTGGGTGGACCTCCGCTTAAAAGCTTGGTACACAAAAAAAGTTTCACTTAAAATGTCCCACAGAGTACAGCATTTATAGACTGAATTTGATACATACCTCTCCGTTTACTCTCAAACAGCACAGTGTTGCCATACTTCAGCCTTGATGGTCATCTCGCCAGCTACAATATAAAGATAAGCTTTGGAATCACATGAAAACATAAGCGGCAAAACTGAGGAATTTGGCGTTGTCGTAACGAACATATATTGACAAGTGAAACCGTGTGAAGTTAGCCAATGCGTTGAAGTATTGCCATTTTGTGGGAGCGGCAAGTATCAAGACCCTTTTCCCCCCTAAGGAGAGAAGGATTCTGACCCAATACCTAAAGTCTGACCCAAGAATAGAGAGTATTGATTTTGGCCTGGCCAAAGAGTTTGTTGACTGTAATATGGTGCCCTCATACGCCAACCAAGAAAAACTAAAACCATTCCAAAAGCAAGTCTGTATTCCCAGGAAGAAAGAATCAACAGTTATAAGAAAATCTATCATCCCCACTGTAAGCCATAATTAAGCTTTAGACCAACTGCCAGGAAGAACCGGAGCAGTGAGCAAGGAGACTAAATCAGGTCTAGCCCCGGCCTTCTCGGAGGAGTGGGCACTTCTCCCCCAGTCCAGCAAGGACTGAGATTGACCCAGTCTCTAAACCCACTACTACAGAACAGCCTAGCAACCAGTCCAGATGCCCAACTACAGCTCACAATAGAAATTTTAGACAGCCTTGCAACAGCCGACCCTTTACTTCCAGAGAGCGAGAGCATTGCCCAAGCTCTCCGTAGACTTCCCCAAGAGGGATCAAAGAGTGAAATCCACAGCCCTGCCTGCATCTCTTCACAGAGAAAGAGCTCCTAGAAACCGTAACCTTCAAGGTAAGCTGAAGACTGATGTGAATGAAGGAGCCAACCACGTTTTCCAGCATGACAGGGCAGGGCAAGCAACACTGTCGACACTGAATTACATGGAAGGCTCGCCCACCCCACTCACACCCCCAGGGGCTCAATCCATGCTAGACACTTCCAACCGAACCATAACATCTCACTCCTAGACCCCAGAACTTGGTCACCACCAAATCTGGTGGTTAAACCCAAGCCCATGAGTCATGATAAAATCTCAAAACTCTGGTGAAACCTATCATCTTAAATTAATTTGTGGGTCCACACAATGTGTGGCCAAGCCAAGAGTTAGAATAAAAGCTCATAACTCTGGTGAAACCTATCATCTTAAATTAATTTGTGGGTCCACACAATGTGTGGCCAAGCCAAGAGTTAGAATAAAAGCTCATAACTCTGGTGAAACCTATCATCTTAAATTAATTTGTGGGTCCACACAATGTGTGGCCAAGCCAAGAGTTAGAATAAAAGCTCATAACTCTGGTGAAACCTATCATCTTAAATTAATTTGTGGGTCCACACAATGTGTGGCCAACCCAAGCCAAGAATTAGAATAAAAGCTCATAACTCTGGGGAAACCTATCTACCCAAGCTGGACTATCATCTTAAATTAATTTGTGGTCCACACAATGTATGGCCAACCCAAGCCAAGAGTTAGAATAAAAGCTTATAGCTCGGGTGAAACCTATCATCTTAAATTAATTTGTGGGTCCACACAATGTGTGGCTAACCCAAGCCAAGAGTTAGAATAAAAGCTCATAACTCTGGTGAAACCTATCCACTCAAGCTGGACTATCATCTTAAATTAATTTGTGGGTCCACACAATGTGTGGCTAACCCAAGCCAAGAGTTAGACATAAAAGCTCATAACTCTGGTGAAACCTATCATTTTAAATTAATTTGTGAGTCCACACAATGTGTGGCCAACCCAAGCCAAGAGTTAGAATACAAGCTCATAACTCTGGTGAAACCTATCCACCCAAGCTTGACTAACATCTTAAATTAATTTGTGGGTCCACACAATATGTGGCTATCCCAAGCCGAGAGTTAGAATAGAAGCTCATAACTCTGGTGAAACCTAGCAAACCAAACTGGACTATCATTCTAATATGTTTTCATGGTACCCACCATCCACTAATGCTGCCGGACAAGAGAAGGGATTCCATCATGCTTGGAGTGTTCTGCCTTCAACTTGCTTGAAGTGGTCAAGGCTTCCAATAATGGAAAAGATAACATTTTCAATTGCAACTTGTCTACAAGAGATAAAATTTGAGGTGGAGGTTAAAAATGCAAAGTTTAAACATATCATGAAAAATATTTACTGCCGACCCAAAATGATTGACCTGCTGTTATGCTCAACACCTGACTTCAAGTGTTCCAGATCAAAAAAGTCTAGAAGTCTTTCTGCATACTTGTCCTGGTTAAAAGTATAGGTATGACAGCCAAGTAACTGAAACTTCCAGGAGAAACCCATAATAAAAGCCTCTATGGCAGGGATATGCAATTAGTGGACAGCCAACTGTTGCAGAACTACAAGTCCCATGAGGCATAGTAAGACTCACAGCCACAAGCATGACACCCAGAGGCAGAGGCATGATGGGACTTGTAGTTTTGCAACAGCTGGAGTTCTGCTAATTGCATTTCCCTGCACTATGGTTTCCTATGCTTAATATAAAATAAAAACCACCCTAGATAATGCCATACTGGGAGCATATTGATGTGTTTTGCTTCACTTCCACTTTGCAATGGCATATTGAACAGTAAAGGAACTAATGGACTTGTTGCCTGGCTAATTTGGCTTTAAAAAGTTAGTCTGAAAACAAGCATTCTATGATTGTTGGAATTTTATATTTCTCAGGACACTCAAAGTGTTGAGGCAAAAGCACCAGATGGCTAGAACAAACCTTCTCAAAATCAGACTTCAGCAATGGCGGCCTCTGTACTTTCCTTATGATTAAGGGCTCGACAAACCCCAGACGTCAGGTCGCCAAGGCCAACAAAACACACCCCCACACACTGCTTGAGCTGCCACAAAATGCTCCACACCCCGTACACCTACCCAGCTCAGCTTGCTGATCTGCAGGTTTGAGACCGGCATAGGTGCACATCTGCTCTCCCTCCCTCTGCTGCTGACCCAGAAATGACATGAGACATCACTTCCGGGCCCCTGTTGACAGTTTCCCATTTTCCAAATGTGGCATGTCAAGGGGCTCACAGTCACTTAAAGCAGAAGTTCCATTTTTGGGTGGACCTCCGCTTAAAAGCTTGGTACACAAAAAAAGTTTCACTTAAAATGTCCCACAGAGTACAGCATTTATAGACTGAATTTGATACATACCTCTCCGTTTACTCTCAAACAGCACAGTGTTGCCATACTTCAGCCTTGATGGTCATCTCGCCAGCTACAATATAAAGATAAGCTTTGGAATCACATGAAAACATAAGCGGCAAAACTGAGGAATTTGGCGTTGTCGTAACGAACATATATTGACAAGTGAAACCGTGTGAAGTTAGCCAATGCGTTGAAGTATTGCCATTTTGTGGGAGCGGCAAGTATCAAGACCCTTTTCCCCCCTAAGGAGAGAAGGATTCTGACCCAATACCTAAAGTCTGACCCAAGAATAGAGAGTATTGATTTTGGCCTGGCCAAAGAGTTTGTTGACTGTAATATGGTGCCCTCATACGCCAACCAAGAAAAACTAAAAACCATTCCAAAAGCAAGTCTGTATTCCCAGGAAGAAAGAATCAACAGTTATAAGAAAATCTATCATCCCCACTGTAAGCCATAATTAAGCTTCTAGACCAACTGCCAGGAAGAACCGGAGCAGTGAGCAAGGAGACTAAATCAGGTCTAGCCCCGGCCTTCTCGGAGGAGTGGGCACTTCTCCCCCAGTCCAGCAAGGACTGAGATTGACCCAGTCTCTAAACCCACTACTACAGAACAGCCTAGCAACCAGTCCAGATGCCCAACTACAGCTCACAATAGAAATTTTAGACAGCCTTGCAACAGCCGACCCTTTACTTCCAGAGAGCGAGAGCATTGCCCAAGCTCTCCGTAGACTTCCCCAAGAGGGATCAAAGAGTGAAATCCACAGCCCTGCCTGCATCTCTTCACAGAGAAAGAGCTCCTAGAATCCGGTAACCTTCAAGGTAAGCTGAAGACTGATGTGAATGAAGGAGCCAACCACGTTTTCCAGCATGACAGGGCAGGGCAAGCAACACTGTCTACACTGAATTACATGGAAGGCTCGCCCACCCCACTCACACCCCCAGGGGCTCAATCCATGCTAGACACTTCCAACCGAACCATAACATCTCACTCCTAGACCCCAGAACTTGGTCACCACCAAATCTGGTGGTTAAACCCAAGCCCATGAGTCATGATAAAATCTCAAAACTCTGGTGAAACCTATCATCTTAAATTAATTTGTGGGTCCACACAATGTGTGGCCAAGCCAAGAGTTAGAATAAAAGCTCATAACTCTGGTGAAACCTATCATCTTAAATTAATTTGTGGGTCCACACAATGTGTGGACAAGCCAAGAGTTAGAATAAAAGCTCATAACTCTGGTGAAACCTATCATCTTAAATTAATTTGTGGGTCCACACAATGTGTGGCCAAGCCAAGAGTTAGAATAAAAGCTCATAACTCTGGTGAAACCTATCATCTTAAATTAATTTGTGGGTCCACACAATGTGTGGCCAAGCCAAGAGTTAGAATAAAAGCTCATAACTCTGGTGAAACCTATCATCTTAAATTAATTTGTGGGTCCACACAATGTGTGGCTAACCCAAGCCAAGAGTTAGAATAAAAGCTCATAACTCTGGTGAAACCTATCCACTCAAGCTGGACTATCATCTTAAATTAATTTGTGGGTCCACACAATGTGTGGCTAACCCAAGCCAAGAGTTGGACATAAAAGCTCATAACTCTGGTGAAACCTATCATTTTAAATTAATTTGTGAGTCCACACAATGTGTGGCCAACCCAAGCCAAGAGTTAGAATACAAGCTCATAACTCTGGTGAAACCTATCCACCCAAGCTTGACTAACATCTTAAATTAATTTGTGAGTCCACACAATATGTGGCTATCCCAAGCCGAGAGTTAGAATAGAAGCTCATAACTCTGGTGAAACCTAGCAAAGCAAACCAAACTGGACTATCATCCTAATATGTTTTCATGGTACCCACCATCCACTAATGCTGCCGGACAAGAGAAGGGATTCCATCATGCTTGGAGTGTTCTGCCTTCAACTTGCTTGAAGTGGTCAAGGCTTCCAATAATGGAAAAGATAACATTTTTCAATTGCAACTTGTCTACAAGAGATAAAATTTGAGGTGGAGGTTAAAAATGCAAAGTTTAAACATATCATGAAAAATATTTACTGCCGACCCAAAATGATTGACCTGCTGTTATGCTCAACACCTGACTTCAAGTGTTCCAGATCAAAAAAGTCTAGAAGTCTTTCTGCATACTTGTCCTGGTTAAGAGTATAGGTATGACAGCCAAGTAACTGAAACTTCCAGGAGAAACCCATAATAAAAGCCTCTATGGCAGGGATATGCAATTAGTGGACAGCCAACTGTTGCAGAACTACAAGTCCCATGAGGCATAGCAAGACTCACAGCCACAAGCATGACACCCAGAGGCAGAGGCATGATGGGACTTGTAGTTTTGCAACAGCTGGAGTTCTGCTAATTGCATTTCCCTGCACTATGGTTTCCTATGCTTAATATAAAATAAAAACCACCCTAGATAATGCCATACTGGGAGCATATTGATGTTTTTTGCTTCACTTCCACTTTGCAATGGCATATTGAACAGTAAAGGAACCAATGGGCTTGTTGCCTGGCTAATTTGGCTTTAAAAAGTTAGTCTGAAAACAAGCATTCTATGATTGTTGGAATTTTATATTTCTCAGGACACTCAAAGTGTTGAGGCAAAAGCACCAGATGGCTAGAACAAACCTTCTCAAAATCAGACTTCAGCAATGGCGGCCTCTGTACTTTCCTTATGATTAAGGGCTCGACAAACCCCAGACGTCAGGTCGCCAAGGCCAACAAAACACACCCCCACACACTGCTTGAGCTGCCACAAAATGCTCCACACCCCGTACACCTACCCAGCTCAGCTTGCTGATCTGCAGGTTTGAGACCGGCATAGGTGCACATCTGCTCTCCTCTCCCCCCCTCCCTCTGCTGCTGACCCAGAAATGACATGAGACATCACTTCCGGGCCCCTGTTGACAGTTTCCCATTTTCCAAATGTGGCATGTCAAGGGGCTCACAGTCACTTAAAGCAGAAGTTCCATTTTTGGGTGGACCTCCGCTTAAAAGCTTGGTACACAAAAAAAGTTTCACTTAAAATGTCCCACAGATTACAGCATTTATAGACTGAATTTGATACATACCTCTCCGTTTACTCTCAAACAGCACAGTGTTGCCATACTTCAGCCTTGATGGTCATCTCGCCAGCTACAATATAAAGATAAGCTTTGGAATCACATGAAAACATAAGAGGCAAAACTGAGGAATTTGGCATTGTCGTAACGAACATATATTGACAAGTGAAACCGTGTGAAGTTAGCCAATGCGTTGAAGTATTGCCATTTTGTGGGAGCGGCAAGTATCAAGACCCTTTTCCCCCCTAAGGAGAGAAGGATTCTGACCCAATACCTAAAGTCTGACCCAAGAATAGAGAGTATTGATTTTGGCCTGGCCAAAGAGTTTGTTGACTGTAATATGGTGCCCTCATACGCCAACCAAGAAAAACTAAAAACCATTCCAAAAGCAAGTCTGTATTCCCAGGAAGAAAGAATCAACAGTTATAAGAAAATCTATCATCCCCACTGTAAGCCATAATTAAGCTTCTAGACCAACTGCCAGGAAGAACCGGAGCAGTGAGCAAGGAGACTAAATCAGGTCTAGCCCCGGCCTTCTCGGAGGAGTGGGCACTTCTCCCCCAGTCCAGCAAGGACTGAGATTGACCCAGTCTCTAAACCCACTACTACAGAACAGCCTAGCAACCAGTCCAGATGCCCAACTACAGCTCACAATAGAAATTTTAGACAGCCTTGCAACAGCCGACCCTTTACTTCCAGAGAGCGAGAGCATTGCCCAAGCTCTCCGTAGACTTCCCCAAGAGGGATCAAAGAGTGAAATCCACAGCCCTGCCTGCATCTCTTCACAGAGAAAGAGCTCCTAGAATCCGGTAACCTTCAAGGTAAGCTGAAGACTGATGTGAATGAAGGAGCCAACCACGTTTTCCAGCATGACAGGGCAGGGCAAGCAACACTGTCGACACTGAATTACATGGAAGGCTCGCCCACCCCACTCACACCCCCAGGGGCTCAATCCATGCTAGACACTTCCAACCGAACCATAACATCTCACTCCTAGACCCCAGAACTTGGTCACCACCAAATCTGGTGGTTAAACCCAAGCCCATGAGTCATGATAAAATCTCAAAACTCTGGTGAAACCTATCATCTTAAATTAATTTGTGGGTCCACACAATGTGTGGCCAAGTCAAGAGTTAGAATAAAAGCTCATAACTCTGGTGAAACCTATCATCTTAAATTAATTTGTGGGTCCACACAATGTGTGGCCAAGCCAAGAGTTAGAATAAAAGCTCATAACTCTGGTGAAACCTATCATCTTAAATTAATTTGTGGGTCCACACAATGTGTGGCCAGCCCAAGCCAAGAGTTAGAATAAAAGCTCATAACTCTGGGGGAAACCTATCTACCCAAGCTGGACTATCATCTTAAATTAATTTGTGGGTCCACACAATGTATGGCCAACCCAAGCCAAGAGTTAGAATAAAAGCTTATAGCTCGGGTGAAACCTATCATCTTAAATTAATTTGTGGGTCCACACAATGTGTGGCTAACCCAAGCCAAGAGTTAGAATAAAAGCTCATAACTCTGGTGAAACCTATCCACTCAAGCTGGACTATCATCTTAAATTAATTTGTGGGTCCACACAATGTGTGGCTAACCCAAGCCAAGAGTTAGACATAAAAGCTCATAACTCTGGTGAAACCTATCATTTTAAATTAATTTGTGAGTCCACACAATGTGTGGCCAACCCAAGCCAAGAGTTAGAATACAAGCTCATAACTCTGGTGAAACCTATCCACCCAAGCTTGACTAACATCTTAAATTAATTTGTGAGTCCACACAATATGTGGCTATCCCAAGCCGAGAGTTAGAATAGAAGCTCATAACTCTGGTGAAACCTAGCAAACCAAACTGGACTATCATCCTAATATGTTTTCATGGTACCCACCATCCACTAATGCTGCCGGACAAGAGAAGGGATTCCATCATGCTTGGAGTGTTCTGCCTTCAACTTGCTTGAAGTGGTCAAGGCTTCCAATAATGGAAAAGATAACATTTTCAATTGCAACTTGTCTACAAGAGATAAAATTTGAGGTGGAGGTTAAAAATGCAAAGTTTAAACATATCATGAAAAATATTTACTGCCGACCCAAAATGATTGACCTGCTGTTATGCTCAACACCTGACTTCAAGTGTTCCAGATCAAAAAAGTCTAGAAGTCTTTCTGCATACTTGTCCTGGTTAAGAGTATAGGTATGACAGACAAGTAACTGAAACTTCCAGGAGAAACCCATAATAAAAGCCTCTATGGCAGGGATATGCAATTAGTGGACAGCCAACTGTTGCAGAACTACAAGTCCCATGAGGCATAGCAAGACTCACAGCCACAAGCATGACACCCAGAGGCAGAGGCATGATGGGACTTGTAGTTTTGCAACAGCTGGAGTTCTGCTAATTGCATTTCCCTGCACTATGGTTTCCTATGCTTAATATAAAATAAAAACCACCCTAGATAATGCCATACTGGGAGCATATTGATGTTTTTTGCTTCACTTCCACTTTGCAATGGCATATCGAACAGTAAAGGAACTAATGGACTTGTTGCCTGGCTAATTTGGCTTTAAAAAGTTAGTCTGAAAACAAGCATTCTATGATTGTTGGAATTTTATATTTCTCAGGACACTCAAAGTGTTGAGGCAAAAGCACCAGATGGCTAGAACAAACCTTCTCAAAATCAGACTTCAGCAATGGCGGCCTCTGTACTTTCCTTATGATTAAGGGCTCGACAAACCCCAGACGTCAGGTCGCCAAGGCCAACAAAACACACCCCCACACACTGCTTGAGCTGCCACAAAATGCTCCACACCCCGTACACCTACCCAGCTCAGCTTGCTGATCTGCAGGTTTGAGACCGGCATAGGTGCACATCTGCTCTCCCCCCCCCCCCTCCCTCTGCTGCTGACCCAGAAATGACATGAGACATCACTTCCGGGCCCCTGTTGACAGTTTCCCATTTTCCAAATGTGGCATGTCAAGGGGCTCACAGTCACTTAAAGCAGAAGTTCTATTTTTGGGTGGACCTCCGCTTAAAAGCTTGGTACACATAATAGTTTCACTTAAAATGTCCCAAAGATTACAGCATTTATAGACTGAATTTAATACATACCTCTCCATTTACTCTCAAACAGCACAGTGTTGCCATACTTCAGCCTTGATGGTCATCTCGCCAGCTACAATATAAAGATAAGCTTTGGAATCACATGAAAACATAAGCGGCAAAACTGAGTAATTTGGCGTTGTCGTAACGAACATATATTGACAAGTGAAACCGTGTGAAGTTAGCCAATGCGTTGAAGTATTGCCATTTTGTGGGAGCGGCAAGTATCAAGACCCTTTTCCCCCCTAAGGAGAGAAGGATTCTGACCCAATACCTAAAGTCTGACCCAAGAATAGAGAGTATTGATTTTGGCCTGGCCAAAGAGTTTGTTGACTGTAATATGGTGCCCTCATACGCCAACCAAGAAAAACTAAAAACCATTCCAAAAGCAAGTCTGTATTCCCAGGAAGAAAGAATCAACAGTTATAAGAAAATCTATCATCCCCACTGTAAGCCATAATTAAGCTTCTAGACCAACTGCCAGGAAGAACCGGAGCAGTGAGCAAGGAGACTAAATCAGGTCTAGCCCCGACCTTCTCGGAGGAGTGGGCACTTCTCCCCCAGTCCAGCAAGGACTGAGATTGACCCAGTCTCTAAACCCACTACTACAGAACAGCCTAGCAACCAGTCCAGATGCCCAACTACAGCTCACAATAGAAATTTTAGACAGCCTTGCAACAGCCGACCCTTTACTTCCAGAGAGCGAGAGCATTGCCCAAGCTCTCCGTAGACTTCCCCAAGAGGGATCAAAGAGTGAAATCCACAGCCCTGCCTGCATCTCTTCACAGGGAAAGAGCTCCTAGAAACCGGTAACCTTCAAGGTAAGCTGAAGACTGATGTGAATGAAGGAGCCAACCACATTTTCCAGCATGACAGGGCAGGGCAAGCAACACTGTCGACACTGAATTACATGGAAGGCTCGCCCACCCCACTCACACCCCCAGGGGCTCAATCCATGCTAGACACTTCCAACCGAACCATAACATCTCACTCCTAGACCCCAGAACTTGGTCACCACCAAATCTGGTGGTTAAACCCAAGCCCATGAGTCATGATAAAATCTCAAAACTCTGGTGAAACCTATCATCTTAAATTAATTTGTGGGTCCACACAATGTGTGGCCAAGCCAAGAGTTAGAATAAAAGCTCATAACTCTGGTGAAACCTATCATCTTAAATTAATTTGTGGGTCCACACAATGTGTGGCCAAGCCAAAAGTTAGAATAAAAGCTCATAACTCTGGTGAAACCTATCATCTTAAATTAATTTGTGGGTCCACACAATGTGTGGCCAAGCCAAGAGTTAGAATAAAAGCTCATAACTCTGGTGAAACCTATCATCTTAAATTAATTTGTGGGTCCACACAATGTGTGGCCAAGCCAAGAGTTAGAATAAAAGCTCATAACTCTGGTGAAACCTAGCATCTTAAATTAATTTGTGGGTCCACACAATGTGTGGCCAAGCCAAGAGTTAGAATAAAAGCTCATAACTCTGGTGAAACCTATCATCTTAAATTAATTTGTGGGTCCACACAATGTGTGGCCAACCCAAGCCAAGAGTTAGAATAAAAGCTCATAACTCTGGGGAAACCTATCTACCCAAGCTGGACTATCATCTTAAATTAATTTGTGGGTCCACACAATGTGTGGCTAACCCAAGCCAAGAGTTAGAATACAAGATCATAACTATGGTGAAACCTATCATTTTAAATTAATTTGTGAGTCCACACAATGTGTGGCCAACCCAAGCCAAGAGTTAGAATACAAGCTCATAACTATGGTGAAACCTATCCACCCAAGCTGGACTATCATCTTAAATTAATTTGTGGGTCCACACAATATGTGGCTATCCCAAGCCGAGAGTTAGAATAGAAGCTCATAACTCTGGTGAAACCTAGCAAACCAAACTGGACTATCATCCTAATATGTTTTCATGGTACCCACCATCCACTAATGCTGCCGGACAAGAGAAGGGAATCCATCATGCTTGGAGTGTTCTGCCTTCAACTTGCTTGAAGTGGTCAAGGCTTCCAATAATGGAAAAGATAACATTTTCAATTGCAACTTGTCTACAAGAGATAAAATTTGAGGTGGAGGTTAAAAATGCAAAGTTTAAACATATCATGAAAAATATTTACTGCCGACCCAAAATGATTGACCTGCTGTTATGCTCAACACCTGACTTCAAGTGTTCCAGATCAAAAAAGTCTAGAAGTCTTTCTGCATACTTGTCCTGGTTAAGAGTATAGGTATGACAGCCAAGTAACTGAAACTTCCAGGAGAAACTCATAATAAAAGCCTCAATGGCAGGGATATGCAATTAGTGGACAGCCAACTGTTGCAGAACTACAAGTCCCATGAGGCATAGCAAGACTCACAGCCACAAGCATGACACCCAGAGGCAGAGGCATGATGGGAATTGTAGTTTTGCAACAGCTGGAGTTCTGCTAATTGCATTTCCCTGCACTATGGTTTCCTATGCTTAATATAAAATAAAAACCACCCTAGATAATGCCATACTGGGAGCATATTGATGTTTTTTGCTTCACTTCCACTTTGCAATGGCATATCGAACAGTAAAGGAACTAATGGACTTGTTGCCTGGCTAATTTGGCTTTAAAAAGTTAGTCTGAAAACAAGCATTCTATGATTGTTGGAATTTTATATTTCTCAGGACACTCAAAGTGTTGAGGCAAAAGCACCAGATGGCTAGAACAAACCTTCTCAAAATCAGACTTCAGCAATGGCGGCCTCTGTACTTTCCTTATGATTAAGGGCTCGACAAACCCCAGACGTCAGGTCGCCAAGGCCAACAAAACACACCCCCACACACTGCTTGAGCTGCCACAAAATGCTCCACACCCCGTACACCTACCCAGCTCAGCTTGCTGATCTGCAGGTTTGAGACCGGCATAGGTGCACATCTGCTCTCCCCCCCCCCCTCCCTCTGCTGCTGACCCAGAAATGACATGAGACATCACTTCCGGGCCCCTGTTGACAGTTTCCCATTTTCCAAATGTGGCATGTCAAGGGGCTCACAGTCACTTAAAGCAGAAGTTCTATTTTTGGGTGGACCTCCGCTTAAAAGCTTGGTACACATAATAGTTTCACTTAAAATGTCCCAAAGATTACAGCATTTATAGACTGAATTTAATACATACCTCTCCATTTACTCTCAAACAGCACAGTGTTGCCATACTTCAGCCTTGATGGTCATCTCGCCAGCTACAATATAAAGATAAGCTTTGGAATCACATGAAAACATAAGCGGCAAAACTGAGTAATTTGGCGTTGTCGTAACGAACATATATTGACAAGTGAAACCGTGTGAAGTTAGCCAATGCGTTGAAGTATTGCCATTTTGTGGGAGCGGCAAGTATCAAGACCCTTTTCCCCCCTAAGGAGAGAAGGATTCTGACCCAATACCTAAAGTCTGACCCAAGAATAGAGAGTATTGATTTTGGCCTGGCCAAAGAGTTTGTTGACTGTAATATGGTGCCCTCATACGCCAACCAAGAAAAACTAAAAACCATTCCAAAAGCAAGTCTGTATTCCCAGGAAGAAAGAATCAACAGTTATAAGAAAATCTATCATCCCCACTGTAAGCCATAATTAAGCTTCTAGACCAACTGCCAGGAAGAACCGGAGCAGTGAGCAAGGAGACTAAATCAGGTCTAGCCCCGGCCTTCTCGGAGGAGTGGGCACTTCTCCCCCAGTCCAGCAAGGACTGAGATTGACCCAGTCTCTAAACCCACTACTACAGAACAGCCTAGCAACCAGTCCAGATGCCCAACTACAGCTCACAATAGAAATTTTAGACAGCCTTGCAACAGCCGACCCTTTACTTCCAGAGAGCGAGAGCATTGCCCAAGCTCTCCGTAGACTTCCCCAAGAGGGATCAAAGAGTGAAATCCACAGCCCTGCCTGCATCTCTTCACAGAGAAAGAGCTCCTAGAAACCGGTAACCTTCAAGGTAAGCTGAAGACTGATGTGAATGAAGGAGCCAACCACGTTTTCCAGCATGACAGGGCAGGGCAAGCAACACTGTCGACACTGAATTACATGGAAGGCTCGCCCACCCCACTCACACCCCCAGGGGCTCAATCCATGCTAGACACTTCCAACCGAACCATAACATCTCACTCCTAGACCCCAGAACTTGGTCACCACCAAATCTGGTGGTTAAACCCAAGCCCATGAGTCATGATAAAATCTCAAAACTCTGGTGAAACCTATCATCTTAAATTAATTTGTGGGTCCACACAATGTGTGGCCAAGCCAAGAGTTAGAATAAAAGCTCATAACTCTGGTGAAACCTATCATCTTAAATTAATTTGTGGGTCCACACAATGTGTGGCCAAGCCAAGAGTTAGAATAAAAGCTCATAACTCTGGTGAAACCTATCATCTTAAATTAATTTGTGGGTCCACACAATGTGTGGCCAAGCCAAGAGTTAGAATAAAAGCTCATAACTCTGGTGAAACCTATCATCTTAAATTAATTTGTGGGTCCACACAATGTGTGGCCAAGCCAAGAGTTAGAATAAAAGCTCATAACTCTGGTGAAACCTAGCATCTTAAATTAATTTGTGGGTCCACACAATGTGTGGCCAAGCCAAGAGTTAGAATAAAAGCTCATAACTCTGGTGAAACCTATCATCTTAAATTAATTTGTGGGTCCACACAATGTGTGGCCAACCCAAGCCAAGAGTTAGAATAAAAGCTCATAACTCTGGGGAAACCTATCTACCCAAGCTGGACTATCATCTTAAATTAATTTGTGGGTCCACACAATGTGTGGCTAACCCAAGCCAAGAGTTAGAATACAAGATCATAACTATGGTGAAACCTATCATTTTAAATTAATTTGTGAGTCCACACAATGTGTGGCCAACCCAAGCCAAGAGTTAGAATACAAGCTCATAACTATGGTGAAACCTATCCACCCAAGCTGGACTATCATCTTAAATTAATTTGTGGGTCCACACAATATGTGGCTATCCCAAGCCGAGAGTTAGAATAGAAGCTCATAACTCTGGTGAAACCTAGCAAACCAAACTGGACTATCATCCTAATATGTTTTCATGGTACCCACCATCCACTAATGCTGCCGGACAAGAGAAGGGAATCCATCATGCTTGGAGTGTTCTGCCTTCAACTTGCTTGAAGTGGTCAAGGCTTCCAATAATGGAAAAGATAACATTTTCAATTGCAACTTGTCTACAAGAGATAAAATTTGAGGTGGAGGTTAAAAATGCAAAGTTTAAACATATCATGAAAAATATTTACTGCCGACCCAAAATGATTGACCTGCTGTTATGCTCAACACCTGACTTCAAGTGTTCCAGATCAAAAAAGTCTAGAAGTCTTTCTGCATACTTGTCCTGGTTAAGAGTATAGGTATGACAGCCAAGTAACTGAAACTTCCAGGAGAAACTCATAATAAAAGCCTCAATGGCAGGGATATGCAATTAGTGGACAGCCAACTGTTGCAGAACTACAAGTCCCATGAGGCATAGCAAGACTCACAGCCACAAGCATGACATCCAGAGGCAGAGGCATGATGGGAATTGTAGTTTTGCAACAGCTGGAGTTCTGCTAATTGCATTTCCCTGCACTATGGTTTCCTATGCTTAATATAAAATAAAAACCACCCTAGATAATGCCATACTGGGAGCATATTGATGTTTTTTGCTTCACTTCCACTTTGCAATGGCATATTGAACAGTAAAGGAACAAATGGACTTGTTGCCTGGCTAATTTGGCTTTAAAAAGTTAGTCTGAAAACAAGCATTCTATGATTGTTGGAATTTTATATTTCTCAGGACACTCAAAGTGTTGAGGCAAAAGCACCAGATGGCTAGAACAAACCTTCTCAAAATCAGACTTCAGCAATGGCGGCCTCTGTACATTCCTTATGATTAAGGGCTCGACAAACCCCAGACGTCAGGTCGCCAAGGCCAACAAAACACACCCCTACACACTGCTTGAGCTGCCACAAAATGCTCCACACCCCGTACACCTACCCAGCTCAGCTTGCTGATCTGCAGGTTTGAGACCGGCATAGGTGCACATCTGCTCCCCCCCCCTCCCTTTGCTGCTGACCCAGAAAAGACATGAGACATCACTTCCGGGCCCCTGTTGACAGTTTCCCATTTTCCAAATGTGGCATGTCAAGGGGCTCACAGTCACTTAAAGCAGAAGTTCCATTTTTGGGTGGACCTCCGCTTAAAAGCTTGGTACACAAAAAAGTTTCACTTAAATGTGCCACAGGATACAGCATTTATAGACTGAATTTGATACATACCTCTCAGTTTACTCTCAAACAGCACAGTGTTGCCATACTTCAGCCTTGATGGTCATCTCGCCAGCTACAACATAATGAAATAGAGGTAACATTGAAAACACAAAAAGGATAAAGGCCTTTGAAACAAGTAATAACATCAACTCCACTGTAAGGCCCGGTTCACATGGATGTGAAAGACATGGTAAAAGCATGAAATGCTTTCCTGGCTGAGAATGCATAAATAAAAATCCCTGCTCAATGGTCTGAGTTAAAACAAATGCTGCGCCATTAGGGCCAAAGCCTGCAACCAGAAAATAATTTGTATTCTTCACTGCACCTGGGTGGCCATAAAATGACCAGTGAAGGGGAATCACTGGCATTGTATAGAAACACCACTAGAATAGGCTTCATGGATCTACAAGAAACCTAGCAAACCAAGCTGGACCATCATCCTAAATTAATTTGTGGGTGCACACAATGTGTGGCTAACCCAAGCCAAGAGTTAGAATAAAAGCTCATAACTCTGGTGAAACAGTCTCAGAACAGCAGACCCTTTACTTGTAGAGAACGGGGGTTCTCTGTAGACTTTCCCAACAGGTTTCAGAGTAAAATAAATGCTCTGCAACCCATCCCTGTACATAACAGAAAAAAGCTCCTAGAAACCGGTAGCGCAAAATGTGGATTAAAGAGGCCAACTGAGTCTGAAGTAGCAGTGTTGCAGTGCCCTGCCCTGCTCCAACAAAGCTCAACCCACAACCTAGGAGCAAATTTCTACCCAGGGACTTCCAACAGAACAAGAACTTTGCTCTTAGACCCCAAAATCTAAGGGTTATGATAGAGTTATGATGAAAAGCTCATAACTCTGGTGAAACCTAGCGAACCAAGCTGGACTATCATTATAGATTTATTTGTGGGTCCACACAGTGTGTGGCCAAGCCAAGAGTTAGAATTGAAGCTCATAACTCTGGTGAAACCTAGCAAACCAAGCTGGACTATCATCCTAAATTCATTTGTGGGTGCACACAGTGTGTGGCCAAGCCAAGAGTTAGAATTAAAGCTCATAACTCTGGTGAAACAGTCTCAGAACAGCAGACTCTTTACTTGTAGAGAACAGGGGTTCTCTGTAGATTTTCCCAAGAGGTTTCAGAGTAAAATAAATGCTCTGCCACCCATCCCTGTACATGGTAGAATAAAGCAACTAAGAAACCGGTAACCTGCAAGGGAAGTGCAAAATGTGGATTAAAGAGGCCAACTGAGTCTGAAGTAGCAGTGTTGCAGTGCCCTGCCCTGCTCCAACAAAGCTCAACCCACAACCTAGGAGCAAATTTCTACCCAGGGACTTCCAACAGAACAGGAACTTTGCTCTTAGACCCCAAAATCTAAGGGTTATGATAGAGTTATGATTAAAAGCTCATAACTCTGGTGAAACCTAGCAAACCAAGCTGGACCATCATCCTAAATTCATTTGTGGGTGCACACAATGTGTGGCTAACCCAAGCCAAGAGTTAGAATAAAAGCTCATAACTCTGGTGAAACAGTCTCAGAACAGCAGACCCTTTACTTGTAGAGAACGGGGGTTCTCTGTAGACTTTCCCAAGAGGTTTCAGAGTAAAATAAATGCTCTGCCACCCATCCCTGTACATGGCAGAATAAAGCTCCTAGAAACCGGTAACCTGCAAGGGAAGCGCAAAATGTGGATTAAAGAGGCCAACTGAGTCTGAAGTAGCAGTGTTGCAGTGCCCTGCCCTGCTCCAACAAAGCTCAACCCACAACCTAGGAGCAAAATTCTACCCAGGGACTTCCAACAGAACAAGAACTTTGCTCTTAGTCCCCAAAATCTAAGGGTTATGATAGAGTTATGATTAAAAGCTCATAACTCTGGTGAAACCTAGCGAACCAAGCTAGGCCATCATCCTAAATTCATTTGTGGGTCCACACAATGTGTGGCTAACCCATGCCAAGAGTTAGAATAAAAGCTCATAACTCTGGTGAATCCTAGCAAACCAAGCTGGACTATCATCCTAGATTTATTTGTGGGTCCACACAGTGTGTGGCCAAGCCAAGAGTTAGAATTAAAGCTCATAACTCTGGTGAAACCTAGCAAGTCAAGCTAGACCATCATCCTAAATTCATTTGTGGGTCCACACCAATGTGTGGCTAACCCAAGCCAAGAGTTAGAATAAAAGCTCATAACTCTGGTGAAACCTAGCAAGTCAAGCTAGACCATCATCCTAATGCGTTTTCTTGGTACCCACCATCCACTAATGCTGCAGGCAAGAAAATGGATTCCATCATGCTTGGAGTGTTCAGCCTTCAACTTGCTTGAAGTGGTCAAGGCTTCCAATAATGGAAAATATAACATTTTCAATGGCAACATGTCTACAAGAGATAACATTTGAGGTAGAGATTAAAAATACAAAGTTTAAACATGTCATAAAAAAGGCTCACTGCTGACCCAAAATTATTGACCTGCTGTTATGCTCAACAACTGGCTTCATGTGTTCCAGGTCACCCCTAAGTGTGCAGATCATGAAAGTCTAGAAGTCTTTCTGCATACTTGTCCTGGTTAAAAGTATTGTTATGACAGCCTAGCAACTGAAACTTCCAGGAGAAACCCATATTAGAAGCCTCTATGGCAGGGATGTGCAATTAGTGGACCGCTAACTGTTGCAGAACTACAAGTCGCATGAGGCATAGCAAGACTCACAGCCACAAGCATGACACCCAGAGGAAAAGGCATGATGGGACTTGTAGTTTTAAAGCAGCTGGAGGTCCGCTAATTGTATATCCCTGCACTATGGTTTCCTATGCTTAAATATATAAAATAAAAACCACTCTAGATAATTCCATACTGGGAACATATTGATGTTTTTTGCTTCACTTCCACTGTGCTATGGCATACTGAACAGTACAGGAACTAATGGACTTGTTGCCTGGCTAATTTGGCTTTAAAAAGTTAGTCTGAAAACAAGCATTCTGTGATTGTTGGAATTTTATATTTCTCAGGTCAGACACTCAAAGCCATGAATCCAATGCACCAGACAGCCAGAACAAACCTTCTCAAAGTCAGGCTTCAGGAATGGCGGCCTCTGTACTTCCTCATTTTTAAGGGCTCGACAAACCACAGTCATTAGGTCACCAAGGCAAAAATAAAAACACCCCCACACAATACTTGAGCTGCCACAGAATGCCCCACACCCCACGCACCTACCCCAAGTAACCCAGGCTCCGATTGCTGATCTGCAGGCCTGAGACTGGCATAGGTGCACTTCCCCCTCCTTGCTGATGACCCAGAAATGACATGTGACATCACTTCCGGGCCAGTGTTGACAGTTTCCCCAGTTATTTAAATGTGGCATGTCAAGGGGGTCACGTTCACTTAAAGCAGAAGTTCCATTTTTGGGTGGAACTCCGCTTAAAAGCTTGATACACAAAAAAGTTTCACTTAAATGTGCCACAGGATATAGCATTTATAGACTGGATTTGATACATACCTCTCAGTTTACTCTCAAACAGCACAGTGTTGCCATACTTCAGCCTTGATGGTCATCTCGCCAGCTACAACATAATGAAATGGAGGTAACATTGAAAACACAAAAAGGATAAAGGCCTTTGAAACAAGTTATAACATCAACTCCACTGTAAGGCCCGGTTCACATGGATGTGAAAGACATGGTAAAACCATGAAATGCTTTCCTGGCTGAGAATGCATAAATAAAAATCCCTGCTCAATGGTCTGAGTTAAAACAAATGCTGCGCCATTAGGACCAAAACCTGCAACCAGAAAATAATTTGTATTCTTCACTGCACCTGGGTGGCCATAAAATGACCAGTGAAGGGGAATCACTGGCATTGTATAGAAACACCACTAGAATAGGCTTCATGGATCTACAAGAAACCTAGCAAACCAAGCTGGACCATCATCCTAAATTAATTTGTGGGTGCACACAATGTGTGGCTAACCCAAGCCAAGAGTTAGAATAAAAGCTCATAACTCTGGTGAAACAGTCTCAGAACAGCAGACCCTTTACTTGTAGAGAACGGGGGTTCTCTGTAGACTTCCCAACAGGTTTCAGAGTAAAATAAATGCTCTGCAACCCATCCCTGTACATAACAGAAAAAAGCTCCTAGAAACCGGTAGCGCAAAATGTGGATTAAAGAGGCCAACTGAGTCTGAAGTAGCAGTGTTGCAGTGCCCTGCCCTGCTCCAACAAAGCTCAACCCACAACCTAGGAGCAAATTTCTACCCAGGGACTTCCAATAGAACAAGAACTTTGCTCTTAGACCCCAAAATCTAAGGGTTATGATAGAGTTATGATGAAAAGCTCATAACTCTGGTGAAACCTAGCGAACCAAGCTGGACTATCATCCTAGATTTATTTGTGGGTCCACACAGTGTGTGGCCAAGCCAGGAGTTAGAATTGTAGCTCATAACTCTGGTGAAACCTAGAAAACCAAGCTGGACTATCATCCTAAATTCATTTGTGGGTCCACACAGTGTGTGACCAAGCCAAGAGTTAGAATTAAAGCTCACAACTCTGGTGAAACAGTCTCAGAACAGCAGACTCTTTACTTGTAGAGAACGGGGGTTCTCTGTAGATTTTCCCAAGAGGTTTCAGAGTAAAATAAATGCTCTGCCACCCATCCCTGTACATGGTAGAATAAAGCAACTAAGAAACCGGTAACCTGCAAGGGAAGTGCAAAATGTGGATTAAAGAGGCCAACTGAGTCTGAAGTAGCAGTGTTGCAGTGCCCTGCCCTGCTCCAACAAAGCTCAACCCACAACCTAGGAGCAAATTTCTACCCAGGGACTTCCGACAGAACAAAAACTTTGCTCTTAGACCCCAAAATCTAAGGGTTATAATAGAGTTATGATTAAAAGCTCATAACTCTGGTGACACATATCATCTTAAATTAATTTGTGGGTCCACACAATGTGTGGCCAACCCAAGCTTAGAGTTAGAATGAAAGCTCATAACTCTGGTGACACCTATCGACCCAAGCTGGACTATCATCTTAAATTAATTTGTGAGTCCACACAATGTGTGGCCAACCCAAGCCAAGAGTTAGAATACAAGCTCATAACTCTGGTGAAACCTATCCACCCAAGCTGGACTATCATCTTAAATTAATTTGTGGGTCCACACAATATGTGGCTATCCCAAGCCAAGAGTTAGAATAGAAGCTCATAACTCTGGTGAAACCTAGCAAACCAAACTGGACAATCATCCTAATATGTTTTCTTGGTACCCACCATCCACTAATGCTGCCGGACAAGAGAAGGGATTCCATCATGCTTGGAGTGTTCTGCCTTCAACTTGCTTGAAGTGGTCAAGGCTTCCAATAATGGAACAGATAACATTTTCAATTGCAACTTGTCTACAAGAGATAAAATGTGAGGTGGAGGTTAAAAATACAAAGTTTAAACATATCATGAAAAAGACTCACTGCCGACCCAAAATGATTGACCTGCTGTTATGCTCAACACTTGACTTCAAGTGTTCCAGATCAAAAAAGTCTAGAAGTCTTTCTGCATACTTGTCCTGGTTAAGAGTATAGGTATGACAGCCAAGTAACTGAAACTTCCAGGAGAAACCCATAATAAAAGCCTCTATGGCAGGGATATGCAATTAGTGGACAGCCAACTGTTGCAGAACTACAAGTCGCATGAGGCATAGCAAGACTCACAGCCACAAGCATGACACCCAGATGCAGAGGCATGATGGGACTTGTAGTTTTGCAACAGCTGGAGGTCCGCTAATTGCATATCCCTGCTCCATGGTTTCCAATGCTTTAAAAAATAAAATAAAAACCATCCTAGATAATTCCATACTGGGAACATATTGAAGATGTTTTTGCTTCACTTCCACTTTGCAATGGCATATTGAACAGTAAAGGAACCAATGGACTTATTGCCTGGCTAATTTGGCTTTAAGAAGTTGGTCTGAAAACAAGCATTCTATGATTGTTGGAATTTTATATTTCTCAGGACATTGCGGTGTTCACGTGCACTCATGCAATTATGGCAATCGCACTATGTTTTGCAATCTGTTTCAGGTGTTAATCCAACATTGATACCCACAGCAGATTGGGAATCGCACTACGTTTTGCAATCTGTTTCAGGTGTTAATCCAACATTGACACCCACAGCAGATTGCATGGACACCGTCACCGTCGGCTGACCTGTACAGCCACCTCCTTAAAGGGCTAAATAGCTTCCTTTACCTTACTGCAGTCCTGGTTTCATGTCCTCATGATGTTGCTGTAATTCCTCTCTGTTCTGGACACTTCCTGGTTGTCTGTTTCCTGATCACCACATTACTGGGAGATTTCTCACTGTGGTGACTAATCAAGGAGGCGTGATTACTGTTTGTAAAACAAAACTGGATTGGTGCTGAGGGGTTTTAGACAAAGCATCACTGCCCTCTATTGGCACTCTGGCTCTGTACATCAGAGAACCAGGAAACAACAGCAAAAACTAAACTGTAGGTACATTATATGATTAGTTTTTATCTATTTTTAATAATTTTTAAAAGGAATCGGTTAACTATTGTGTCTCTATACCCTGTAAACAGTCATTTCAGCAAAAAATCGTTTTCCTTTAGTGACCCTTTAACCCCTTATTTACCAGTTTGTGTTTTTTTGCATTACCCTAAATGTTTTAATTCAAGCCTGGGTTTACACTGGTTCATGATAAACACTGCATGTGATTCACACAGCATTCATATGCACATCACATGTGATGTCTGTGCGGTGCAATTTGAACCAATGTATGTCTCGAATCGCATCTGCCAAAAAAGTGCACCATTTTTTTGTTTTCCGAATCGCATTGCATAGGTGTTCACGCACCCATGCGATGCAATGATGTCAATCGCACTACGTTTTGCAATCTGTTTCAGGTGTTAATCCAACATTGACACCAACAGCAGATTGCATGGACACTGTGCAATTTCTATACAGTGTGATGTGATATGATGAGGAAAAACGCAGCAAATCTTGTGCATTTGCTGCATCACATCAGTGTGAACCGGAGCTCATGGTTTACAGACAAGAAAAAAAAGTTGTCACAGGTGCAGTTAGTGCCGGTTAACATTAGTGCACTCTGCGAGATCGCATGTGATGCGCACTGCAAATCAAATGCAATGTCTGTGCGATGCGATTTGAGCCTTATTGATACATAGTTAGTCAGGTTGAAAAAAGACACAAGTCCATCCAGTTCAACCACAAAAAACAAAATAAAAAAACACAGTAAAATCCTATACACCCAACTTCATACCCACAGTTGATCCAGAGGAAGGCAAAAAACCCCAGCGGAGCATGATCCAATTTGCTACAGCAGGGGAAAAAATTCCTTCCTGATCCCCCGAGAGGCAATCGGATTTACCCTGGATCAACTTTACCTACAAATCTTAGTACTCAGTTATATTCTGTACATTTAGGAAAGAATCCAGACCTTTCTTAAAGCAATCTACTGATCT
This sequence comes from Rana temporaria, assembly GCF_905171775.1. Taxonomy (NCBI): domain Eukaryota; kingdom Metazoa; phylum Chordata; class Amphibia; order Anura; family Ranidae; genus Rana; species Rana temporaria. Next base: position 62,868 of record NW_024404563.1, on the reverse strand, counting down.
GGCCAGAACCACCTTTGGAGGGAGTCTGTTCCACATTTTCACAGCTCTTACTGTGAAAAAACCTTTCCGTATTTGGAGGTGAAATCTCTTTTCCTCTAGACGTAAAGAGTGCCCCCTTGTCCTCAGTGATGACCGTAAAGTGAATAACTCAACACCAAGTTCACTGTATGGACCTCTTATATATTTGTACATGTTGATCATATCCCCCCTAATTCTCCTCTTCTCAAGAGTGAATAGATTTAGTTCTTCTAATCTTTCCTCATAGCTGAGCTCCTCCATGCCTCTTATCAGTTTGGTTGCTCTTCTCTGCACTTTCTCCAGTTCTCCTATATCCTTTTTGAGAACTGGTGCCCAAAACTGAACTGCATATTCCAGATGAGGTCTTACTAATGATTTGTACAGGGGCAAAATTATATCTCTGTCTCTGGAGTCCATACCTCTCTTAATACAAGAAAGGACTTTGCTCGCTTTGGAAACCGCAGCTTGGCATTGCATGCCATTATTGAGCTTATGATCAACTAAAACCCCCAGATCTTTCTCCACTACAGACCCCCCCAGTTGTACTCCCCCTAGTATGTATGATGCATGCATATTCTTAGCCCCCAAGTGCATAACTTTACATTTATCTACATTAAACCTCATCTGCCACTTAGTCGCCCAATCAGACAGAGCATTGAGGTCGGCTTGTAAATTGGAGACATCCTGTAAGGACGTTATTCCACTGCATAGCTTGGTGTCATCTGCAAAGACAGAAATGTTACTTTTGATCTCAGACCCAATATCATTTATAAATATATTGAAAAGTAAGGGTCCCAGCACTGAACCTTGGGGTACACCACTGATAACATTGGACCATTCAGAGTAAGAATCATTAACCACGACTCTCTGAATTCTGGCTTTCAGCCAGTTTTCTATCCATTTACAAACTGATATATCCAATCCTGTAGACCTTACCTTACACATGAGCTGTGTGTGCGGAACTGTATCGAACGCTTTTGCAAAATCCAAATATATCACGTCCACAGCCACGCCTCTGTCCAGGGTTTTACTTACCTCTTCATAAAAGGAAATCAGGTTTGTCTGACAACTTCTGTCTTTCATGAATCCATGTTGACTGCTGCTTAAATAGTTTTTTTCCAGCAAGAACTCATCCATGTGGTCTTTTATTAAACGTTCCAGTATCTTCCCAACTATAGAAGTTAAACTAACAGGTCTATAGTTACTTGGTAAAGACTTTGTTCCCTTTTTAAATATGGGCACCACATTGGCCCTGCGCCAATCCAGTGGTACTATTCCTGTCTTTAATGAGTCCCTAAATATTAGATACAGTGGCTTTGAAATGACAGAGCTCAACTCACCTAGGATCCGTGGGTGGATGCCATCAGGTCCAGGTGCTTTATCCACCTTTATTCTGTCTAAATATTTCTGGACCATATCACTTTTGAGCCATTGTGGATTTGGGGCTGTGTCACTCCCACCCCCATTTTGGACATGAGCTCCCCCATGCTCCATTGTATACACAGAGCTGAAGAAAACATTTAATAAATTTGCCTTCTCTTTGTCCCCAGTCACCCACTCTAGATTATTTTGTAAGGGGCCTACATGCTCAGACTTCACCTTTTTACTATTAATATATTTAAAGAATTTTTTGGGGTTTGTCCTACTATCTTTTGCAATCTGTCGTTCGTTTTGAATTTTTGCATCCTTGATTTCCTTTTTGCATATCCTGTTATATTCTTTGTAACATTTAAACAACACTAGTGTTCCTTCATTTTTATATTTTTTAAAAGCTACTTTCTTATTGTTTATAGCTTTTTTAACTTTGACCGTGAGCCACATAGGTTTTATTTTTAGCCTTTTAAACTTATTGCCCATGGGAACATACTTTGCAGTGAGGTTCCACACAGTCTTTTTGAAGAATTCCCATTTCTGTTCTGTGTTCATATGTGCCAATAGTCCCTCCCAGTCCAAGTCCTGGAGAGCAGCCCTCATCCTTGGAAAATTTGCTCTCTTAAAATTTAGTGTTTTAATATTTCCTGTATGTATTTCTTGCTTATAGTTAACATTAAATGAAATCATGTTATGATCACTGCTACCCAGGTGTTCCTTTATCTGAACATTAGTAATAAGCTCTGCATGGTTTGAGATTATCAGGTCCAACAGAGCATCATTCCTAGTTGGGGCCTCAATAAACTGCACCATAAAATTGTCCTGCAATAGGTTTTTAAATTTTTGTCCTTTAACTGTCCCAGAAGTGCCATTAATCCAGTCAATTTCTGGGTAGTTAAAATCCCCCATTATTATCACCGTCCCAGACCTTGCAGCCCTTTCCATCTGTGCAAGGAGCTGAGTCTCCACCTCCTCATTAACATTGGGTGGTTTATAACAAACTCCAATGATTAATTTTGAACTACGCACATCTGTATGCAGTTCCACCCATAATGCTTCAGCCTCATCACACGCTCCATCAACCAGGTTCTCTTTCACGCTTGCTTTGAGGTCACTTCTCACATAGAGACAGACCCCTCCACCTTTCCTTTTTACCCTGTCTTTCCGAAAGAGAGCATAGCCAGGAATATTAATAGCCCAGTCATGTGAGGATTGAAGCCAAGTTTCAGCAATACCGATTACATCATAGCTCTCCTCATGCATCAGAGCTTCCAGCTCACCTGTTTTGCTTGGCAGACTTCTGGCATTGGTGAACAAACACTTAAATGTATTGTTACATTTTTCTCTGGTGTTTTTCATATAATTTATAGTAGTACAAATGGCACTATTATTTCCAATGGCTGTTTGCAACATGGGAACTTTCTTGTCACCTGCCATAACCCTCCCCCCATCTATCCCCATTCCACTCTCCATTAATGTCTGACCACTAACTGACCTGTCTGCTCGATGTAATTCTAATTCACCCTCCCCCCTCAATCCTAGTTTAAATAGTATGGCTCAAAGTCACATCGCATTCGGACCAAAGTCGCACAGGACCCTTTTTTGTACACAACAGAATTGGATCGCATGGGTGATAACACCAATGCAATACAATTCATGTTCAGCAATTCAAAATGGGGGAAGAACATGCTTCTCACCAATTCACAATGCTACCTGCCAATCTCCTGTCGCCCCAACAGGTCTTGTTTTCAGGCTTTCCATTATTTTACACAGTTGATTTGATCAGTTTCACTGCCTTAGTAATTACCACAACCATTTCATCTTAGGGAAATCCTGAAAACATGACCTGTTGGGGCACCTTGAGGACTGGAATTGAGAAACACTGCCCTAAACAGGTCTAAATGTTTTAATTCAAGCCTGGGTTCACACTGCTGCATGCTAAACACTGCATGTGATTCGCACAGCATTCCTATGCACATCACATGCGATGTCTGTGCGGTGCGATTTGAGGCAATGTATGGCTCAAATCGCATCCGCACCAAAATTTTGCAGGAAACCTTTTGTTTTCTGAGTCGCATTGCATAGGTGTTCACACGCACCCATGCAATTATGGGAATGGCACTAAATTTTGCAATCTGTTTCAGGTGTTAATCTAACAGTGACACCCACAGCAGATTGCATGGACACTGTGCGATGTGATGCTGGAAAACGCAGCACATCTTGTGCATTTCCTGCATCACATCGGTGTGCAGCGGAGCTCATGGTTTACAGAATAAGGGTTTGTCACAGGTACAGTTAGTGCCGGTTAACATTAGTGCACTCTGCAAGATTGCATGCGACTTGCACTACAAATCAAATGTGATGTCTGTGCGATGCGATTTCAGCCATACTGATAGTATGGCTCAAAGTCACATTGCATTCAGACCAAAGTCACACAGGACCCTTTTTGGTACGCAACAGAATTGGATTGCATGGGTGTTACCACCCATGCGATACAATTCATGTTCACCAACTCACAATTGGGGGGGGGGGGGGGGGTGAAAGCATGCTTCCTGCCAATCTCCTTGAGATAAAAGGCAGATAAAGGAAGATCTATGCAGTGCACTGGCTTGCCCAATGAATACTGACATTCATTCAGGTAGGCCACACTAACAGTAGATAAAAAACAAAAAAAATATATATAAGATTGTAACATAAATTTGCCACATTTAAAGAAAGTGGAGAGAAAACCAAACTTTAGACTGCAGCTTTAATGAACTTTGCAGCCAAAATGACAAATTACTTGCCAGGCAGCCATTTTCTTTATCTGAAGTTCAAAGGGAGACATGTGCTTGCATGTGCCAGGCAGCCATTTTTTTTATCTGAAGTTCAAAGGGAGACATGTGCTTGCATGTGCCAGGCAGCCATTTTTTCAACTGAAGTACAAAGGGAGACATGTGCTTGCATGTGGCAGGCAGACATTTTTTTTCCCCAACTCCAATCCTCAAGGTGCCCCAACAGGTCATGTTATCAGGCTTATCAGTTGATTTGATCGGTTTAACTGCCTTAGTAATTACCACAAGCATTTCATCTTAGGGAAATCCTGAAAACATGACCTGCTGGGGCACCTTGAGGACTGGAGTTGAGAAACACTCCCCTAATGAAACAGGTCTAAGTTTTTCTCCAAGCCTGGGTTCATACTGGTGCATGCTAAACACTGCATGTGAGTCTCACAGCATGCCTGTGCAATTGCAGTGAGATTTGCACCAATGTAAAAGGCAGATAAAGGGTTATCTATGCAGAGAAATGACTTGCCAGTTTGAATACAAACATTTAGGTGGCCACAATATAACAAAAGCAATTCTATAGTAAGATTGTACCATTTATTTGTCTTATATAAAGAAAATGGACAGAAAACACAAGTTTAGACTGCAGCTTTAATGAAAACTTCCCCATAATGACATTCAGTCTCCTTACCAAGCATGTGTCAGGCAGCCATGCTTTTTTCATCTGAGGATCAAAGGGAGACATGTGCTCAGGTGAGGTAATTTATAGGCAGATCTAAAGGTCAGCTGACATAGCCACACCCCCTTACCTGCCAGGCTGTGTTTTTACATTACATAATGCAGTGTTACACAACTCCAGTCTTCAAGGCGCCCCAACAGGTCATGTTTTCAGGCTTTCCATGTTTTTACACAGTTGATTTGATCAGTTTCACTGCCTTAGTAATTACCACAACCGTTTCATCCTAGAGAAATCCTGAAAACATGACCTGTTGGGGCACTTTGAGGACTGGAGTTGAGAAACACTGCCCTAATGAAACAGGTCTAAATGTTTTAATTCAATCCTGGATTCACACTGGTGCATGCTAAACACTGCATGTGATTCGCACAGCATTCCTATGCACATCACATGCAATGTCTGTGCGGTGCGATTTGAGGCAACGCATGGCTCAAATCGCATCCGCACCAAAATGTTGCAGGAAACCTTTTGTTTTCTGAATCGCATTGCATAGGTGTTCACACGCACCCATGCAATTATGGGAATGGCACTAAATTTTGCAATCTGTTTCAGGTGTTAATCTAACATTGACACCCACAGCAGATTGCATGGACACTGTGCGATGTGATGCTGGAAAACGCAGCACATCTTGTGCATTTCCTGCATCACATCGGTGTGCAGCGGAGCTCATGGTTTACAGAATAAGGGTTTGTCACAGGTACAGTTAGTGCCGGTTAACATTAGTGCACTCTGCAAGATTGCATGCGATTTGCACTACAAATCAAATGTGATGTCTGTGCGATGCGATTTCAGCCTTACTGATAGTATGGCTCAAAGTCACATTGCATTCAGACCAAAGTCACACAGGACCCTTTTTGGTACGCTGAGGCCCCCCCGCTTCTCAGTATTTTTTATGTCCGGGGGGTTGGCGATCAGCAGCAGCACCCCTTCCCCTGCTTCTCCGCATTTTTTTTTTTTGTGAGCCTCATTCTTCTATGAAGGTCGATCAGTAGCACCCCCCCCGCTTCTCAGTGTCTCTATTTTTCTATGTTGGGCGATCAGCAGCACCCCCCCTTCTCAGTGTCTTCTATGATGGGCGATCGGCGGCAAACACCCCCCTCCCCCCTTTTCAGTGTCTTCTATGATGGCCGATCAGCAGCACCCCCCCGCTTCTCAGTGTCTTCTATTCTTCTATGATGGCTGATTGGCGGCACCCCCCAATTCCCCCCCGCTTCTCAGTGTCTTCTATTCCTCTATGATGGGCGATCGGCAGCACCCCTCCTTCTCAGTGTCTTTTATGATGGGCGATCGGCGGCAAACACCCCCCTCCCCCTTCTCAGTGTCTTCTATGATGGCCGATCGGCAGCAACTTCCCCCTCCCCCCCGCTTCTCAGTGTCCTCTATTCTTCTATGATGGCTGATCGGTGGCACCCCCCAATTCCCCCCCCCCCCGCTTCGCAGTATTTTTTTAAATGTCAGGCGATCGGCGGAGCACCCCCCTCCCCCGCTTCTCTGTGGCGTTCGCCGCCCCCGCGCCTCTTTCTTCTATGATGGCCGATCGGCAGCACCCCCCCTTCTCAGTGTCTTCTATGATGGGCGATTGGCAGCACCCCCCCTTCTCAGTGTCTTCTATGATGGGCGATTGGCAGCACCCCCCCTTCTCAGTATCTTCTATGATGGGCGATTGGGAGCACCCCCCCTTCTCAGTATCTTCTATGATGGGCGATCAGCGGCAAACACCCCCCCCCCCGCTTTTCAGTGTCTTCTATAATGGGCAATCGGCACCCCCCCCCCCACACTTCTCAGTGTCTTCTATTCCTTTATGATGGCTGATCGGCGGCACCCCCCAATCCCCCCCGCTTCTCAGTGTCTTCTATTCCTCTATGATGGGCGATTGGCAGCACCCCCCCCTCCTTCTCAGTGTCTTCTATGATGGCCAATCGACAGAACCCCCCCTCTTCTCAGTGTTTATGTCCGATGGCAGTGTATGTTGGGCGATCGGCAGCACCCATCATGTCTATTTTCTTTTATGTTGGGCGATCGGCGCCCCCGGCTTCTCAGTGTTTATGTCCGATGGCATTTTAATGTGAGCCTCATTCTTCTATGAAGGTCGATCAGTAGCACCCCCCCGCTTCTCAGTGTCTCTATTTTTCTATGTTGGGCGATCAGCAGCACCCCCCCTTCTCAGTGTCTTCTATGATGGGCGATCGGCGGCAAACACCCCCCTCCCCCTTTTCAGTGTCTTCTATGATGGCCGATCGGCAGCACCCCCCCGCTTCTCAGTGTCTTCTATTCTTCTATGATGGCTGATTGGTGGCACCCCCCAATTCCCCCCCGCTTCTCAGTGTCTTCTATTCCTCTATGATGGGTGATCGGCAGCACCCCTCCTTCTCAGTGTCTTCTATGATGGGCGATCGGCGGCAAACACCCCCTCCCCCTTCTCAGTGTCTTCTATGATGGGCGATCGGCGGCAAACACCCCCTCCCCCTTCTCAGGGTCTTCTATGATGGCCGATCGGCAGCAACTCCCCCCTCCCCCCCGCTTCTCAGTGTCCTCTATTCTTCTATGATGGCTGATCGGTGGCACCCCCCATTTCCCCCACCATTCCCCCACCCCCCCCCCCCCCCGCTTTGCAGTATTTTTTTAAATGTCAGGCGATCGGCGGAGCCCCCCCCCCCCCATCCCCCGCTTCCTCGCATTTTTTTTATGTGAGGCGATCGGCAGCACTTGCCCTTCTCAGTGTCTTCTATGATAGTCGATCGCCAGCACCCCCAGTTTTTCAGTGTCTTCTATGATGGCTGATCGGCAGCACTTCCCCTTCTCAGTGTCTTTTATGATGGGCGATCGGCGGCAAACACCCCCTTCTCAGTGTCTTCTATGATAGTCCATCGCCAGCACCCCCCATTTTTCAGTGTCTTCTATGATGCCCGATCGGCAGTACCCCCCCGCTTCTCAGTGTCTTCTATTCTTCTATGATGGCTGATCAGCGGCACCCCCCAATCCCCCCCCCAGCTTCTCAGTGTCTTCTATTCCTCTATAATGGGCGATTGGCAGCACCCCACTTCTCAGTGTCTTCTATGATGGGCGATCGGCAGCACCCCCTCCCCCCGCTTCTCAGTGTCTTCTATACTTCTATGATGGCTGATCGGCAATGGACACCCACCCCCTCGCTTCTCAGTATTTTTTTATGTGCGGTGATCTGTGGTGGTCGCCGCCCCCGCGCCTCTTTCTTCTATGATGGCCGATCGGCAGCACCCCCCCTTCTCAGTGTCTTCTATGATGGGCGATTGGCAGCACCCCCCCTTCTCAGTGTCTTCTATGATGGGTGATTGGCAGCACCCCCCCTTCTCAGTGTCTTCTATGATGGGCGATTGGCAGCACCCCCCCTTCTCAGTGTCTTCTATGATGGGCGATCAGCGGCAAACACCACCCCCCCCGCGCTTTTCAGTGTCTTCTATAATGGGCAATCGGCACCCCCCCCCCCCCGCGCTTCTCAGTGTCTTCTATTCCTTTATGATGGCTGATCGGCGGCACCCCCCAATCCCCCCCGCTTCTCAGTGTCTTCTATTCCTCTATGATGGGCGATTGGCAGCACCCCCCCCCTCCTTCTCAGTGTCTTCTATGATGGCCAATCGACAGAACCCCCCCTCTTCTCAGTGTTTATGTCCGATGGCAGTGTATGTTGGGCGATCGGCAGCACCCATCATGTCTATTGTCTTTTATGTTGGGCGATCGGCGCCCCCCTGCTTCTCAGTGTTTATGTCCGATGGCAGTGTATGTTGGGCGATCGGCGGCACCCATCATGTCTATTGTCTTTTATGTTGGGCGATCGACGCCCCCCTGCTTCTCAGTGTTTATGTCCGATGGCAGTGTATGTTGGGCGATCGGCGGCACCCATCATGTCTACCGCCCCCCCGCTTCTCAAGTTATAGTGTGCGATGGCAGTGTATGTTGGGCGATCGGCGGCACCCCCCCCCCCCCTTCATGTGCGATGGCAGTGTGCGGTGGCTTTGTTTTTTTATGTTGGGCGATCGGCGGCACCCACCACTTCTCATTTTACTTTATGTTGGGCGATCGGCCAACTTATATTGTTCGATGTCAGTGTCTTTTATATTCGGCGATCGGCGGCACCCCCCGCTTATCTCCTTTTAAAGAGCGCTGTCATATTGATTGATTTACTTTCTATTTATATTGATTTTCATCTACTTTCAGCGATCAGCGGCACCCACCCCCCCCTTTAGCAACTTTTAATGTGCGATGTCAGTGCCATTTTTATTCGGTGATCGGCGGCAAGCCCACCCCCCCTTATCGCCTTTGACCGGGCAATGTCATTGAATGTAATTTACTTTCAGCGATCGGCGGCATTAAGTTTTATAAGTTGTCATTGCGATGTCATTGTCATATATATATGCGATCAATGGCACCCCCCTCCCCCTGCTTGTGAACCTTTTAATGGGCAATGGGCGATGTCATTGATTGTCATTTACTTTCAGCGATCGGCGGCAGAACCCCCCCGCTTATCAACTTTTAATGTGCGATGTCAGTGTCATTTATATTCGGCGATCGGCGGTTGATTGTCATTTCTCTCCATTTACTTTCAGCGTTCGGCAACCCATCCCCCCGGGTTATCAACTTCGTCGATCGTCAATCCCCCCCCGCCTGCTTATCAACTTTTAGTGGGCGATGTCATTGTTTTTTATTTTCAACTGTTAATGTCATTTAATTTCAGCGATCGGCAATCCCTAGCCCCCCGCATATCAACTTTTAATTGGTTATTTCAGGAGAGGTTTGCATAAGGGGCGGCAACTTCGTCTGACACTGCCCTTGCTGTGGAAACCTGACCTGAAACCTATTACACTGCTTGTGCAGCACTGAGCATGTGCGAGATCTGAAAGCTGAAATCCAGGAAGTAATACAGTCTGGCTTCATATGCCCACACTTAAGATGGCCAGGGTCTAATGCTAGTTTATAAACTTTCAAAACGGTCCTTAGTTTACAGACTAACTTTAGTAGAATACATTAAAGAGGAGGTCCGCTGTAAAAAAAAATATTAAAAGCCAGCAGCTACAAATACTGTAGCTGCTGACTTTTAATATTAGGACACTTACCTGTCCTGGAGTCCAGTGCCGTCCGCAGCAGAGGGCGAGCGATCGCTCGTCACTCTGCTGCCCAGCACCCCCGCCATCTTCGGTGAGGGAACCAGGAAGTGAAGCGCTCCGGCTTCACTGCCCGGTTCCCTGCGGCGCATGTTTTACTCCAAGATTCTCATTATACTATCAAGCCCCTCGAGTGGTTAATGTTGTGCAGGACTTGTCCTTACTCCACATCAAAAGGCATAATAAAATGCTCTTTGCTAAGACTGCTCTTTGTTATACACCTCTCATTGCAAGTCCTCAACTAACTCCCCTCTTTTGTGTTGGAACCCAATTAAGCAATACTGTATACCTTATATGCTTACTCCGCATGGTGATTGGCCTCATTTAAAGTCCCGCTTATCAAACTTTATTTTTTCTAACTTTGGATAGTAAAACATTTTATTTCTGCAAGTAAATACACCAAACATTGACTGTGCACCAAAAATCAACACTGAGGCCCATCTGTAAACTGTGCAGACCTAAAACGATATGCTGAGACCCAACTGACTGGATCTACGTAGACAAACCTCATGTAAACACAGACATAACCGTATACCAAGGATTAACACTGACTGTAGATTAAAGTGGAGCTCCGGCCGAAATTACACTTTTTAAATAAAACTACCTCTATAATACACAAGCTTAAAGCGGAGCTCCACCCTAAAATGGAACTTCCACTGATCGGAACCCCCCCCCTCTCCGGTGTCACATTTGACACCTTTCAGGGGGGAGGGGGTGCAGATACCTAAAGACAGGTATTTGCACCCACTTTCGGCCACACAGTCTCGGGCAGACTGCGGGCATGACGTCACCCCCCCTCCCCCCGTTGTGTGCTGGGAACACTCCGCTCCCAGTACTCAGCGGGAGCTATTCGGCAGGCGCAGCGCTACTCGTGCATGCGCCGTAGGGAATCGGCAGTGAAGCCGGAGCGCTTCACTTCCTGGTTCCCTCACCAAGGATGGCGGGGGGGGGGGGGATATGGCAGCAGAGTGACGAGCGATCGCTCGCCCTCTGCTGCGGACGGTGCTGGACTCCAGGACAGGTAAGTGTCCTAATATTAAAAGTCAGCAGCTGCAGTATTTGTAGCTGCTGGCTTTTAATATTTTTTTTTCAGCGGACCTCCTCTTTAATGTATCCTAGTAAAGTTAGTCTGTAAACTAAGGACTGTTTTTTGTTAGGTTATTACAGCATTTTGAAAGTTTATAAACTAGCATTAGACCGGGGCCATCTTAGTTGTGGGCATATGAAGCCAGACTGTATTACTTCCTGGATTTCAGCTTTGCAGATCTCGCACATGCTCAGTGCTGCACAAGCAGTGTAATAGGTTTCAGGTCAGGTTTCCACAGCAAGGGCAGTGTCAGACGAAGTTGCCGCCCCTTATGCAAACCTCTCCTGAAATAACCAATTAAAAGTTGATATGCGGGGGGCTAGGGATTGCCGATCACTGAAAGTAAATGACATTAACAGTTGAAAATAAAAAACAATGACATCGCCCACTAAAAGTTGATAAGCAGGCGGGGGGGGGGGGGATTGACGATCGACGAAGTTGATAACCCGGGGGGATGGGTTGCCGAACGCTGAAAGTAAATGGAGAGAAATGACAATCAACCGCCGATCGCCGAATATAAATGACACTGACATCGCACATTAAATGTTGATAAGCGGGGGGGGTTCTGCCGCCGATCGCTGAAAGTAAATGACAATCAATGACATCGCCCATTAAAAGGTTCACAAGCAGGGGGGGTGCCATTGATCGCATATATATGACAATGACATCGCAATGACAACTTATAAAACTTCATGCCGCCGATCGCTGAAAGTAAATTACATTCAATGACATTGCCCGGTCAAAGGCAATAAGGGGGGGTGGGCTTGTCGCCGATCACCGAATATAAATGACACTGACATCGCACATTAAAAGTTGCTAAGGGGGGGTGGGTGCCGCTGATCGCTGAAAGTAAATGAAAATCAATATAAATAGAAAGTAAATCAATCAATATGACAGCGCTCTTTAAAAGTAGATAAGCGGGGGGTGCCGCCGATCGCCGAATAGAAAAGACACTGACATCGAACAATATAAGTTGGCCGATCGCCCAACATAAAGTAAAATGAGAACCGGTGGGTGCCGCCGATCGCCCAACATAAAAAAACAAAGCCACCGCACACTGCCATCGCACATGAAGGGGGGGTGCCGCCGATCGCCCAACATACACTGCCATCGCACACTATAACTTGAGAAGCGGGGGGGGGGGGGCGGCGATCGCCCAACATAAAAGACAATAGACATGATGGGTGCTGCCGATCGCCCAACATACACTGCCATCGGACATAAACACTGAGAAGCAGGGGGGCGCCGATCGCCCAACATAAAAGAAAATAGACATGATGGGTGCCGCCGATCGCCCAACATACACTGCCATCGGACATAAACACTGAGAAGCAGAGGGGCGCCGATCACCCAACATAAAAGAAAATAGACATGATGGGTGCTGCCGATCGCCCAACATACACTGCCATCGGACATAAACACTGAGAAGAGGGGGGGTTCTGTCGATTGGCCATCATAGAAGACACTGAGAAGGAGGAGGGGGGGGTGCTGCCAATCGCCCATAATAGAGGAATAGAAGACAATGAGAAGCGGGGGGACTGGGGGGTGCCGCCGATCAGCCATCATAAAGGAATAGAAGACACTGAGAAGCGCGCGGGGGGGTGCCGATTGCCCATTATAGAAGACACTGAAAACCGGGGGGGGGGGGTGTTTGCCGCTGATCGCCCATCATAGAAGACACTGAGAAGGGGGGGGTGCTGCCAATCGCCCATCATAGAAGACACTGAGAAGGGGGGGTGCTGCCAATCGCCCATCATAGAAGACACTGAGAAGGGGGGGTGCTGCCAATCGCCCATCATAGAAGACACTGAGAAGGGGGGGTGCTGCCGATCGGCCATCATAGAAGAAAGAGGCACGAGAAGTGGGGGGGGGGTGCTCCGCCGATCGACGGACATTTAAAACAATGATGCAAAGCGGGGGGGTGGGTGTCCCGCGGATCAGCCATCATAGAAGTATAGAAGACACCTGAGAAGCGGGGGGGGGGGGGGGGGGGTTGCGGATCGGCCATCATAGAAGACACTGAGAAGGGGGGGGGGTGTATGCCGTCGATCGCCCATCATAGAAGACACTGAGAAGTGGGGTGCTGCCAATCGCCCATTATAGAGGAATAGAAGACACTGAGAAGCTGGGGGGGGGGAATTGGGGGGTGCCGCTGATCAGCCATCATAGAAGAATAGAGGACACTGAGAAGCGGGGGGGTGCTGCCGATCGGCCATCATAGAAGACACTGAAAAATGGGGGGTGCTGGCGATGGACTATCATAGAAGACACTGAGAAGGGGGGTGTTTGCCGCCGATCGCCCATCATAAAAGACACTGAGAAGGGGAAGTGCTGCCGATCGGCCATCATAGAAGACACTGAAAAACTGGGGGTGCTGGCGATCGACTATCATAGAAGACACTGAGAAGGGGGGGTGTTTGCCGCCGATCGCCCATCATAGAAGACACTGAGAAGGGCAAGTGCTGCCGATCGCCTCACATTAAAAAAATGCGGAGAAGCGGGGGAGGGGGGTGCTCCGCCGATCAATGACATCGCCCAATGCCCGTTAAAAGGTTCACAAGCAGGGGGGGAGGGGGTGCCATTGATCGCATATATATGACAATGACATCGCAATGACAACTTATAAAACTTCATGCCGCCGATCGCTGAAAGTAAATTACATTCAAGGACATTGCCCGGTCAAAGGCGATAAGGGGGGGTGGGCTTGTCGCCGATCACCGAATATAAATGACACTGACATCGCACATTAAAAGTTGCTAAAGGGGGGGTGGGTGCCGCTGATCGCTGAAAGTAAATGAAAATCAATATAAATAGAAAGTAAATCAATCAATATGACAGCGCTCTTTAAAAGTAGATAAGCGGGGGGGTGCCGCCGATCGCCGAATATAAAAGACACTGACATCGAACAATATAAGTTGGCCAATCGCCCAACATAAAGTAAAATGAGAAGTGGTGGGTGACGCCGATCGCCCAACATAAAAAAACAAAGCCACCGCACACTGCCATCGCACATGAAGGGGGGGGGGGTGCCGCCGATCGCCCAACATACACTGCCATCGCACACTATAACTTGAGAAGCGGGGGGGGCGGCGCCCAACATAAAAGACAATAGACATGATGGGTGCCACCGATCGCCCAACATACACTGCCATCGGACATAAACACTGAGAAGCGGGGGGTGCGCCGATCGCCCAACATAAAAGAAAATAGACATGATGGGTGCTGCCGATCGCCCAACACACACTGCCATCGGACATAAACACTGAGAAGAGGGGGGGTTCTGTCGATTGGCCATCATAGAAGACACTGAGAAGGAGGGGGGGTGCTGCCAATCGCCCATCATAGAGGAATAGAAGACACTGAGGAGCGGGGGGAAATTGTGGGGTGCCGCCGATCAGCCATCATAAAGGAATAGAAGACACTGAAAAGCGCGGGGGGGGGGGGGGGTGTGCCGATTGCCCATTATTGAAGACACAGAAAAGCGGGGGGGGGGGGGGGTGTTTGCCGCTGATCGCCCATCATAGAAGACACTGAGAAGTGGGGGTGCTGCCAATCGCCCATCATAGAAGACACTGAGAAGGGGGGGTGCTGCCGATCGGCCATCATAGAAGACACTGAGAAGGAGGGGGGGTGCTGCCAATCGCCCATCATAGAGGAATAGAAGACAATGAGAAGCGGGGGGGATTGGGGGGTGCCGCCGATCAGCCATCATAAAGGAATAGAAGACACTGAGAAGCGCGGGGGGGGGGGGGGGGCGATTGCCCATTATAGAAGACACTGAAAAGCGGGGGGGGGGGGTGTTTGCCGCTGATCGCCCATCATAGAAGACACTGAGAAGGGGGGGTGCTGCCAATCGCCCATCATAGAAGACACTGAGAAGGGGGGGTGCTGCCAATCGCCCATCATAGAAGACACTGAGAAGGGGGGGTGCTGCCAATCGGCCATCATAGAAGAAAGAGGCGCGGGGGCGGCGAACGCCACAGAGAAGCGGGGGAGGGGGGTGCTCCGCCGATCGCCTGACATTTAAAAAAATACTGCGAAGCGGGGGGGGGGGGGGGAATTGGGGGGTGCCACCGATCAGCCATCATAGAAGAATAGAGGACACTGAGAAGCGGGGGGGAGGGGGAAGTTGCTGCCGATCGGCCATCATAGAAGACACTGAGAAGGGGGAGGGGGGTGTTTGCCGCCGATCGCCCATCATAGAAGACACTGAGAAGGAGGGGTGCTGCCGATCGCCCATCATAGAGGAATAGAAGACACTGAGAAGCGGGGGGGTGCTGCTGATCGGCCATCATAGAAGACACTGAAAAGGGGGAGGGGGGTGTTTGCCGCCGATCGCCCATCATAGAAGACACTGAGAAGGGGGGGTGCTGCTGATCGCCCAACATAGAAAAATAGAGACACTGAGAAGCGGGGGGGGTGCTACTGATCGACCTTCATAGAAGAATGAGGCTCACAAAAAAAAAAAATGCGGAGAAGCAGGGGAAGGGGTGCTGCTGCTGATCGCCAACCCCCCGGACATAAAAAATACTGAGAAGCGGGGGTGGGGGGGGGGGGCTCTGCCGCCGGACATAAAAAAAATACTGAAAAGGGGGGGGCCTCTGCGTACCAAAAAGGGTCCTGTGTGACTTTGGTCTGAATGCAATGTGACTTTGGGCCATACTATCAGTATGGCTGAAATCGCATCGCACAGACATCACATTTGGTTTGCAGTGCAAATCGCATGCAATCTTGCAGAGTGCACTAATGTTAACCGGCACTAACTGTACCTGTGACAAACCCTTATTCTGTAAACCATGAGCTCCGCTGCACACCGATGTGATGCAGGAAATGCACAAGATGTGCTGCGTTTTTCAGCATCACATCGCACAGCAATTGCACGGTGTCCATGCAATCTGCTGTGGGTGTCAATGTTGGATTAACACCTGAAACAGATTGCAAAATGTAGTTCCATTCCCATAATTGCATGGGTGCGTGTGAACACCTATGCAATGCGATTCAGAAAACAAAAGGTTTCCTGCAACATTTTGGTGCGGATGCGATTTGAGCCATGCGTTGCCTCAAATCGCACCGCACAGACATCGCATGTGATGTGCATAGGAATGCTGTGCGAATCACATGCAGTGTTTAGCATGCACCAGTGTGAACCCAGGCTTGAATTAAAACATTTAGACCTGTTTCATTAGGGCAGTGTTTCTCAACTCCAGTCCTCAAGGTGCCCCAACAGGTCATGTTTTCAGGATTTCTCTAGGATGAAACGGTTGTGGTAATTACTAAGGCAGTGAAACTGATCAAATCAACTGTGTAAAAACATGGAAAGCCTGAAAACATGACCTGTTGGGGCGCCTTGAAGACTGGAGTTGTGTAACACTGCCATTATGTAATGTAAAAACACAGACTGGGAGGTAAGGGGGTGTGGCTATGTCAGCTGACCTTTAGATCTGCCTATAAATTACCTCACCTGAGCACATGTCTCCCTTTGATCCTCAGATGAAAAAAGCATGGCTGCTTGACACATGCTTGGTAAGGAGACTGAATGTCATTATGGGGAAGTTTTCATTAAAGCTGCAGTCTAAACTTGGGTTTTCTGTCCATTTTCTTTATATAAGACAAATAAATGTTACAATCTTACTATAGAATTGCTTTTGTTATATTGTGGCCACCTAAATGTTTGTATTCAAACTGGCAAGTCATTTCTCTGCATAGATAACCCTTTATCTGCCTTTTACATTGGTGCAAATCTCACTGCAATTGCACAGGCATGCTGTGAGACTCACATGCAGTGTTTAGCATGCACCAGTATGAACCCAGGCTTGAAGAAAAACAGACCTGTTTCATTAGGGCAGTGTTTCTCAACTCCAGTCCTCAAGGTGCCCCAACAGGTCATGGTTTCAGGATTTCCCTAAGATGAAATGCTTGTGGTAATTACTAAGGCAGTGAAACTGATCTTATCAACTGATAAGCCTGATAATATAACCTGTTGGGGCATCTTGAGGATTGGAGTTAGGAAAAAAAAATGGCTGCCTGCCACATGCAAGCACATGTCTCCCTTATAACTTCAGATAAAAAAATGGCTGCCTGCCACATGCAAGCACATGTCTCCCTTTGAACTTCAGATAAAGAAAATGGCTGCCTGGCACATGCAAGCACATGTCTCCCTTTGAACTTCAGATAAAGAAAATGGCTGCCTGGCACATGCAAGCACATGTCTCCCTTTGAACTTCAGATAAAAAAAATGGCTGCCTGCCACATGCAAGCACATGTCTCCCTTTGAACTTCAGATAAAGAAAATGGCTGCCTGGCACATGCAAGCACATGTCTCCCTTTGAACTTCAGATAAAAAAAATGGCTGCCTGGCACATGCAAGCACATGTCTCCCTTTGAACTTCAGATAAAGAAAATGGCTGCCTGGCAAGTAGTTTGTCATTTTGGCTGCAAAGTTCATTAAAGCTGCAGTCTAAAGTTTGGTTTTCTCTCCACTTTCTTTAAATGTGGCAAATTTATGTTACAATCTTATATATATATTTTTTGTTTTTTATCTACTGTTAGTGTGGCCTACCTGAATGAATGTCAGTATTCATTGGGCAAGCCAGTGCACTGCATAGATCTTCCTTTATCTGCCTTTTATCTCAAGGAGATTGGCAGGAAGCATGCTTTCACACCCCCCCCCCCCCATTGTGAATTGGTGGAAGCATGCTTTCCCCCCCCCCCCCCCCCCCCCCTGTGAATTGGTGGAAGCATGCTTTCACCCCCCCCCCCCCCACTGTGAATTGGTGGAAGCATGCTTTCACCCCCCCCCCCAATTGTGAATTGGTGAACATGAATTGTATCGCATGGGTGGTAACACCCATGCAATCCAATTCTGTTGCGTACCAAAAAGGGTCCTGTGTGACTTTGGTCTGAATGCGATGTGACTTTGAGCCATACTATCAGTATGGCTGAAATCGCATCGCACAGACATCACATTTGATTTGTAGTGCAAATTGCATGCAATCTTGCAGAGTGCACTAATGTTAACCGGCACTAACTGTACCTGTGACAAACCCTTATTCTGTAAACCATGAGCTCCGCTGCACACCGATGTGATGCAGGAAATGCACAAGATGTGCTGCGTTTTCCAGCATCACATCGCACAGTGTCCATGCAATCTGCTGTGGGTGTCACTGTTAGATTAACACCTGAAACAGATTGCAAAATTTAGTGCCATTCCCATAATTGCATGGGTGCGTGTGAACACCTATGCAATGCGATTCAGAAAACAAAAGGTTTCCTGCAACATTTTGGTGCGGATGCGATTTGAGCCATGCATTGCCTCAAATCGCACCGCACAGACATCGCATGTGATGTGCATAGGAATGCTGTGCGAATCACATGCAGTGTTTAGCATGCACCAGTGTGAACCCAGGCTTGAATTAAAACATTTAGACCTGTTTCATTAGGGCAGTGTTTCTCAACTCCAATCCTCAAGGTGCCCCAACAGGTCATGTTTTCAGGATTTCCCTAAGATGAAATGCTTGTGGTAATTACTAAGGCAGTGAAACTGATCTTATCAACTGATAAGCCTGATAATATAACCTGTTGGGGCATCTTGAGGATTGGAGTTGGGGAAAAAAATGGCTGCCTGACACATGCAAGCACATGTTTCCCTTTGACATTTAGATGAAAAAATGTCTGCCTGCCATATAATCTTATTATATAATTGCTTTTTTTGTTTTTGATCTGTTATAGTGTGGCCTACCTGAATGCATGTCTATTCATTGGGCAAGCCAGTGCACTGCATAGATCCTCTTTTATCTGCCTTTCATCTCAAGGAGATTGGCAGGAAGCATTGTGAGTTTGTAGGAAGCATGCTTTCACACCACCCCCCCCCCCTTGTGAATTGGTGGAAGCATGCTTTCACACCCCCCCCCCCCTTGTGAATTGGTGGAAGCATGCTTTCACACACCCCCATTGTGAATTGGTGGAAGCATGCTTTCACCCCCCCCCCATTGTGAATTGGTGGAAGCATGCTTTCACACACCCCCATTGTGAATTGGTGGAAGCATGCTTTCACCCCCCCCCCATTGTGAATTGGTGGAAGCATGCTTTCACCCCCCCGCCCCATTGTGAATTGGTGGAAGCATGCTTTAACCCACCCCCCATTGTGAATTGGTGGAAACATGCTTTCACCCCCCCCCCCATTGTGAATTGGTGGAAGCATGCTTTCACACCCCCCCATTGTGAATTGGTGGAAGCATGCTTGCACCCCCCCCATTGTGAATTGGTGGAAGCATGCTTTCACACCCCCCCCATTGTGAATTGGTGGAAGCATGCTTTCACCCCCTCTTTATTGTGAATTGGTGAACATGAATTGTATTGCATGGGTGGATCCAATTCTGTTGCTTATCAAAGAAGGGTCCTGTGTGACTTTGGTCTGAATGCAATGTGACTATCAGCCATACTATCAGTATGGCTGAAATCGCATCGCACAGACATCACATTTGATTTGCAGTGCAAATCACATGCAATCTTGCAGAGTGCACTAATGTTGACACCTGTGACAAACCTTTATTCTGTAAACCATGAGCTCCGGTTCACACCGATGGGATGCAGGAAATGCACAAGATGTGCTGCGTTTTTCCTCATCACATCGCACTGCATAACAATTGCACGTTGGACTTGCAATCTGCTGTGGGTGTAAATGTTAGATTAACACCTGAAACAGATTGCAAAACGTAGTGCGGTTCCCATAATTGCATGTGAACACCTATGCAATGCGACTCAGAAAACAAAAGGATGCTGCACTTTTTTGGCGGATGCGATTCAAGCCATACATTGGTGCAAATCACACTGCACAGACATTGCATGTGATGTGCATAGGAATGCTGTGCGAATCACATGCAGTGTTTAGCATGCAGCAGTGTGAATCCAGGCTTGAATTAAAACATTTAGACCTGTTTAGGGCAGTGTTTCTCAATTCCAGTCCTCAAGGTGCCCCAACAGGTCATGTTTTCAGGATTTCCCTAAGATGAAATGGTTGTGGTAATTACTAAGGCAGTGAAACTGATCAAATCAACTGTGTAAAATAATGGAAAGCCTGAAAACAAGACCTGTTGGGGCGCCAGGAGATTGGCAGGTAGCATTGTGAATTGGTGAGAAGCATGTTCTTCCCCCATTTTGAATTGCTGAACATGAATTGTACTGCATTGGTGTTATCACCCATGCGATCCAATTCTGTTGTGTACAAAAAAGGGTCCTGTGCGACTTTGGTCCGAATGCGATGTGACTTTGAGCCATACTATCAATAAGGCTCAAATCGCATCGCACAGACATTGCATTTGATTTGCAGTGCGCATCACATGCGATCTCGCAGAGTGCACTAATGTTAACCGGCACTAACTGCACCTGTGACAACTTTTTTTTCTTGTCTGTAAACCATGAGCTCCGATTCACACTGATGTGATGCAGCAAATGCACAAGATTTGCTGCGTTTTTCCTCATCGCATCACACTGTATAGAAATTGCACAGTGTCCATGCAATCTGCTGTGGGTGTCAATGTTGGATTAACACCTGAAACAGATTGCAAAACGTAGTGCGATTGACATCATTGCATCGCATCGCATGGGTGCGTGAACACCTATGCAATGCGATTTGGAAAACAAAAAAATGGTGCACTTTTTTGGCAGATGCGATTCGAGCCATACATTGGTTCAAATTGCACCGCACAGACATCACATGTGATGTGCATATGAATGCTGTGTGAATCACATGCAGTGTTTATCATGAACCAGTGTGAACCCAGGCTTGAATTAAAACATTTAGGGTAATGCCAAAAAACACAAACTGGTAAATAAGGGGTTAAAGGGTCACTAAAGGAAAACATTTTTTTTGCTGAAATGACTGTTTACAGGGTATAGAGACATAATAGTTAACTGATTCCTTTTAAAAATTATTAAAAATAGATAAAAACCAATCATATAATGTACCTACAGTTTAGTTTTTGCTGTTGTTTCCTGGTTCTCTGATGTACAGAGCCAGAGTGCCAATAGAGGGCAGTGATGCTTTGTCTAAAACCCCTCAGCACCAATCCAGTTTTATTTTACAAACAGTAATCACGCCTCCTTGATTAGTCACCATGGTGAGAAATCTCCCAGTACTGTGGTGATCAGGAAACAGACAACCAGGAAGTGTCTAGAACAGAGAGGAATTACAGCAACATCATGAGGACATGAAACCAGGACTGCAGTAAGGTAAAGGAAGCTATTTAGCCCTTTAAGGAGGTGGCTGTACAGGTCAGCCGACGGTGACGGTGACGGTGTCCATGCAATCTGCTGTGGGTGTCAATGTTGGATTAACACCTGAAACAGATTGCAAAACGTAGTGCGATTCCCAATCTGCTGTGGGTATCAATGTTGGATTAACACCTGAAACAGATTGCAAAACGTAGTGCGATTGCCATAAGTGCACGTGAACACCGCAATGTCCTGAGAAATATAAAATTCCAACAATCATAGAATGCTTGTTTTCAGACCAACTTCTTAAAGCCAAATTAGCCAGGCAATAAGTCCATTGGTTCCTTTACTGTTCAATATGCCATTGCAAAGTGGATGTGAAGCAAAAACATCTTCAATATGTTCCCAGTATGGAATTATCTAGGATGGTTTTTATTTTATTTTTTAAAGCATTGGAAACCATGGATCAGGGATATGCAATTAGCGGACCTCCAGCTGTTGCAAAACTACAAGTCCCATCATGCCGCTGCATCTGGGTGTCATGCTTGTGGCTGTGAGTCTTGCTATGCCTCATGGGACTTGTAGTTCTGCAACAGTTGGATGTCCACTAATTGCATATCCCTGCCATAGAGGCTTTTATTATGGGTTTCTCCTGGAAGTTTCAGTTACTTGGCTGTCATACCTATACTCTTAACCAGGACAAGTATGCAGAAAGACTTCTAGACTTTTTTGATCTGGAACACTTGAAGTCAGGTGTTGAGCATAACAGCAGGTCAATCATTTTGGGTCGGCAGTAAATATTTTTCATGATATGTTTAAACTTTGCATTTTTAACCTCCACCTCAAATTTTATCTCTTGTAGACAAGTTGCAATTGAAAATGTTATCTTTTCCATTATTGGAAGCCTTGACCACTTCAAGCAAGTTGAAGGCAGAACACTCCAAGCATGATGGAATCCCTTCTCTTGTCCGGCAGCATTAGTGGATGGTGGGTACCAAGAAAACATATTAGGATGATTGTCCAGTTTGGTTTGCTAGGTTTCACCAGAGTTATGAGCTTTTATTCTAACTCTTGGCTTGGGATAGCCACATATTGTGTGGACTCACAAATTAATTTAAGATGATAGTCCAGCTTGGGTGGATAGGTTTCACCAGAGTTATGAGCTTGTATTCTAACTCTTGGCTTGGGTTGGCCACACATTGTATGGACCCACAAATTAATTTAAGATGATAGTCCAGCTTGGGTCGATAGGTGTCACCAGAGTTATGAGCTTTCATTCTAACTCTAAGCTTGGGTTGGCCACACATTGTGTGGACCCACAAATTAATTTAAGATGATATGTGTCACCAGAGTTATGAGCTTTTAATCATAACTCTATTATAACCCTTAGATTTTGGGGTCTAAGAGCAAAGTTTTTGTTCTGTCGGAAGTCCCTGGGTAGAAATTTGCTCCTAGGTTGTGGGTTGAGCTTTGTTGGAGCAGGGCAGGGCACTGCAACACTGCTACTTCAGACTCAGTTGGCCTCTTTAATCCACATTTTGCAATTCCCTTGCAGGTTACCGGTTTCTTAGTTGCTTTATTCTACCATGTACAGGGATGGGTGGCAGAGCATTTATTTTACTCTGAAACCTCTTGGGAAAATCTACAGAGAACCCCCGTTCTCTACAAGTAAAGAGTCTGCTGTTCTGAGACTGTTTCACCAGAGTTATGAGCTTTAATTCTAACTCTTGGGTTGGCCACACACTGTGTGGACCCACAAATGAATTTAGGATGATAGTCCAGCTTGGTTTGCTAGGTTTCACCAGAGTTATGAGCATCAATTTTAACTCTTGGCTTGGCCACACACTGTGTGGACCCACAAATAAATCTAGGATGATAGTCCAGCTTGGTTCGCTAGGTTTCACCAGAGTTATGAGCTTTCCATCATAACTCTATCATAACCCTTAGATTTTGGGGTCTAAGAGCAAAGTTCTTGTTCTGTTGGAAGTCCCTGGGTAGAAATTTGCTCCTAGGTTGTGGGTTGAGCTTTGTTGGAGCAGGGCACTGCAACACTGCTACTTCAGACTCAGTTGGCCTCTTTAATCCACATTTTGTGCTACCGGTTTCTAGGAGCTTTTTTCTGTTATGTACAGGGATGGGTTGCAGAGCATTTATTTTACTCTGAAACCTGTTGGGAAAGTCTACAGAGAACCCCCGTTCTCTACAAGTAAAGGGTCTGCTGTTCTGAGACTGTTTCACCAGAGTTATGAGCTTTTATTCTAACTCTTGGCTTGGGTTAGCCACACATTGTGTGGACCCACAAATGAATTTAGGATGATGGCCTAGCTTGGTTCGCTAGGTTTCACCAGAGTTATGAGCTTTTAATCATAACTCTATCATAACCCTTAGATTTTGGGGACTAAGAGCAAAGTTCTTGTTCTGTTGGAAGTCCCTGGGTAGAATTTTGCTCCTAGGTTGTGGGTTGAGCTTTGTTGGAGCAGGGCAGGGCACTGCAACACTGCTACTTCAGACTCAGTTGGCCTCTTTAATCCACATTTTGCGCTTCCCTTGCAGGTTACCGGTTTCTAGGAGCTTTATTCTGCCATGTACAGGGATGGGTGGCAGAGCATTTATTTTACTCTGAAACCTGTTGGGAAAGTCTACAGAGAACCCCCGTTCTCTACAAGTAAAGGGTCTGCTGTTCTGAGACTGTTTCACCAGAGTTATGAGCTTTTATTCTAACTCTTGGCTTGGGTTAGCCACACATTGTGTGCATCCACAAATGAATTTAGGATGATGGTCCAGCTTGGTTTGCTAGGTTTCACCAGAGTTATGAGCTTTAATTCCAACTCTTGGCTTGGCCACACACTGTGTGGACCCACAAATAAATCTAGGATGATAGTCCAGGTTGGTTTGCTAGGTTTCACCAGAGTTATGAGCTTTTAATCATAACTCTATCATAACCCTTAGATTTTGGGGTCTAAGAGCAACGTTTTTGTTCTGTCGGAAGTCCCTGGGTAGAAATTTGCTCCTAGGTTGTGGGTTGAGCTTTGTTGGAGCAGGGCAGGGCACTGCAACACTGCTACTTCAGACTCAGTTGGCCTCTTTAATCCACAGTTTGCACTTCCCTTGCAGGTTACCGGTTTCTTAGTTGCTTTATTCTACCATGTACAGGGATGGGTGGCAGAGCATTTATTTTACTCTGAAACCTCTTGGGAAAATCTACAGAGAACCCCCGTTCTCTACAAGTAAAGAGTCTGCTGTTCTGAGACTGTTTCACCAGAGTTATGAGCTTTAATTCTAACTCTTGGCTTGGCCACACACTGTGTGGACCCACAAATGAATTTAGGATGATAGTCCAGCTTGGTTTGCTAGGTTTCACCAGAGTTATGAGCTTTTATTCTAACTCGTGTCTTGGCCACACACTGTGTGGACCCACAAATGAATTTAGGATGATAGTCCAGCTTGGTCTGCTAGGTTTCACCAGAGTTATGAGCTTTTATTTTAACTCTTGGCTTGGGATAGCCACACATTGTGTGGACCCACAAATGAATTTAGGATGATGGTACAGCTTGGTTTGCTAGGTTTCACCAGAGTTATGAGCTTCAATTCTAACTCTTGGCTTGGCCACACACTGTGTGGACCCACAAATAAATCTAGGATGATAGTCCAGCTTGGTTCGCTAGGTTTCACCAGAGTTATGAGCTTTTCATCATAACTCTATCATAACCCTTAGATTTTGGGGTCTAAGAGCAAAGTTCTTGTTCTGTTGGACGTCCCTGGGTAGAAATTTGCTCCTAGGTTGTGGGTTGAGCTTTGTTGGAGCAGGGCAGGGCACTGCAACACTGCTACTTCAGACTCAGTTGGCCTCTTTAATCCACATTTTGCGCTACCGGTTTCTAGGAGCTTTTTTCTGTTATGTACAGGGATGGGTTGCAGAGCATTTATTTTACTCTGAAACCTGTTGGGAAAGTCTACAGAGAACCCCCGTTCTCTACAAGTAAAGGGTCTGCTGTTCTGAGACTGTTTCACCAGAGTTATGAGCTTTTATTCTAACTCTTGGCTTGGGTTAGCCACACATTGTGTGCACCCACAAATGAATTTAGGATGATGGTCCAGCTTGGTTTGCTAGGTTTCTTGTATATCCATGAAGCCTATTCTAGTGGTGTTTCTATACAATGCCAGTGATTCCCCTTCACTGGTCATTTTATGGCCACCCAGGTGCAGTGAAGAATACAAATCATTTTCTGGTTGCAGGCTTTGGTCCTAATGGCGCAGCATTTGTTTTAACTCAGACCATTGAGCAGGGATTTTTATTTATGCATTCTCAGCCAGGAAAGCATTTCATGGTTTTACCATGTCTTTCACATCCATGTGAACCGGGCCTTACAGTGGAGTTGATGTTATAACTTGTTTCAAAGGCCTTTATCCTTTTTGTGTTTTCAATGTTACCTCCATTTCATTATGTTGTAGCTGGCGAGATGACCATCAAGGCTGAAGTATGACAACACTGTGCTGTTTGAGAGTAAACTGAGAGGTATGTATCAAATTCAGTCTATAAATGCTGTATCCTGTGGCACATTTAAGTGAAACTTTTTTGTGTATCAAGCTTTTAAGCGGAGTTCCACCCAAAAATGGAACTTCTGCTTTAAGTGAACGTGACCCCCTTGACATGCCACATTTAAATAACTGGGGAAACTGTCAACACTGGCCCGGAAGTGATGTCACATGTCATTTCTGGGTCATCAGCAAGGAGGGGGAAGTGCACCTATGCCAGTCTCAGGCCTGCAGATCAGCAATCGGAGCCTGGGTTACTTGGGGTAGGTGCGTGGGGTGTGGGGCATTTTGTGGCAGCTCAAGCATTGTGTGGGGGTGTTTTTATTTTTGCCTTGGTGACCTAATGACTGTGGTTTGTCGAGCCCTTAAAAATGAGGAAGTACAGAGGCCGCCATTGCTGAAGCCTGATTTTGAGAAGGTTTGTTCTGGCTGTCTGGTGCATTGGATTCATGGCTTTGAGTGTCTGACCTGAGAAATATAAAATTCCAACAATCACAGAATGCTTGTTTTCAGACTAACTTTTTAAAGCCAAATTAGCCAGGCAACAAGTCCATTAGTTCCTGTACTGTTCAGTATGCCATAGCACAGTGGAAGTGAAGCAAAAAAACATCAATATGTTCCCAGTATGGAATTATCTAGAGTGGTTTTTATTTTATATATTTAAGCATAGGAAACCATAGTGCAGGGATATACAATTAGCGGACCTCCAGCTGCTTTAAAACTACAAGTCCCATCATGCCTTTTCCTCTGGGTGTCATGCTTGTGGCTGTGAGTCTTGCTATGCCTCATGCGACTTGTAGTTCTGCAACAGTTGGCGGTCCACTAATTGCATATCCCTGCCATAGAGGCTTCTAATATGGGTTTCTCCTGGAAGTTTCAGTTGCTAGGCTGTCATAACAATACTTTTAACCAGGACAAGTATGCAGAAAGACTTCTAGACTTTCATGATCTGCACACTTAGGGGTGACCTGGAACACATGAAGCCAGTTGTTGAGCATAACAGCAGGTCAATAATTTTGGGTCAGCAGTGAGCCTTTTTTATGACATGTTTAAACTTTGTATTTTTAATCTCTACCTCAAATGTTATCTCTTGTAGACATGTTGCCATTGAAAATGTTATATTTTCCATTATTGGAAGCCTTGACCACTTCAAGCAAGTTGAAGGCTGAACACTCCAAGCATGATGGAATCCATTTTCTCGCCTGCAGCATTAGTGGATGGTGGGTACCAAGAAAACGCATTAGGATGATGGTCTAGCTTGACTTGCTAGGTTTCACCAGAGTTATGAGCTTTTATTCTAACTCTTGGCTTGGGTTAGCCACACATTGGTGTGGACCCACAAATGAATTTAGGATGATGGTCTAGCTTGACTTGCTAGGTTTCACCAGAGTTATGAGCTTTAATTCTAACTCTTGGCTTGGCCACACACTGTGTGGACCCACAAATAAATCTAGGATGATAGTCCAGCTTAGTTTGCTAGGTTTCACCAGAGTTATGAGCTTTTATTCTAACTCTTGGCTTGGGTTAGCCACACATTGGTGTGGACCCACAAATGAATTTAGGATGATGGTCTAGCTTGACTTGATTTGTTTCACCAGAGTTATGAGCTTTAATTCTAACTCTTGGCTTGGCCACACACTGTGTGGACCCACAAATAAATCTAGGATGATAGTCCAGCTTGGTTTGCTAGGTTTCACCAGAGTTATGAGCTTTTATTCTAACTCTTGGCTTGGGTTAGCCACACATTGTGTGGACCCACAAATGAATTTAGGATGATGGCCTAGCTTGGTTCGCTAGGTTTCACCAGAGTTATGAGCTTTTAATCATAACTCTATCATAACCCTTAGATTTTGGGGACTAAGAGCAAAGTTCTTGTTCTGTTGGAAGTCCCTGGGTAGAATTTTGCTCCTAGGTTGTGGGTTGAGCTTTGTTGGAGCAGGGCAGGGCACTGCAACACTGCTACTTCAGACTCAGTTGGCCTCTTTAATCCACATTTTGCGCTTCCCTTGCAGGTTACCGGTTTCTAGGAGCTTTATTCTGCCATGTACAGGGATGGGTGGCAGAGCATTTATTTTACTCTGAAACCTCTTGGGAAAGTCTACAGAGAACCCCCGTTCTCTACAAGTAAAGGGTCTGCTGTTCTGAGACTGTTTCACCAGAGTTATGAGCTTTTATTCTAACTCTTGGCTTGGGTTAGCCACACATTGTGTGCACCCACAAATGAATTTAGGATGATGGTCCAGCTTGGTTTGCTAGGTTTCACCAGAGTTATGAGCTTTAATTCCAACTCTTGGCTTGGCCACACACTGTGTGGACCCACAAATAAATCTAGGATGATAGTCCAGGTTGGTTTGCTAGGTTTCACCAGAGTTATGAGCTTTTAATCATAACTCTATCATAACCCTTAGATTTTGGGGTCTAAGAGCAACGTTTTTGTTCTGTCGGAAGTCCCTGGGTAGAAATTTGCTCCTAGGTTGTGGGTTGAGCTTTGTTGGAGCAGGGCAGGGCACTGCAACACTGCTACTTCAGACTCAGTTGGCCTCTTTAATCCACAGTTTGCACTTCCCTTGCAGGTTACCGGTTTCTTAGTTGCTTTATTCTACCATGTACAGGGATGGGTGGCAGAGCATTTATTTTACTCTGAAACCTCTTGGGAAAATCTACAGAGAACCCCCGTTCTCTACAAGTAAAGAGTCTGCTGTTCTGAGACTGTTTCACCAGAGTTATGAGCTTTAATTCTAACTCTTGGCTTGGCCACACACTGTGTGGACCCACAAATGAATTTAGGATGATAGTCCAGCTTGGTTTGCTAGGTTTCACCAGAGTTATGAGCTTTTATTCTAACTCGTGTCTTGGCCACACACTGTGTGGACCCACAAATGAATTTAGGATGATAGTCCAGCTTGGTCTGCTAGGTTTCACCAGAGTTATGAGCTTTTATTTTAACTCTTGGCTTGGGATAGCCACACATTGTGTGGACCCACAAATGAATTTAGGATGATGGTACAGCTTGGTTTGCTAGGTTTCACCAGAGTTATGAGCTTCAATTCTAACTCTTGGCTTGGCCACACACTGTGTGGACCCACAAATAAATCTAGGATGATAGTCCAGCTTGGTTCGCTAGGTTTCACCAGAGTTATGAGCTTTTCATCATAACTCTATCATAACCCTTAGATTTTGGGGTCTAAGAGCAAAGTTCTTGTTCTGTTGGACGTCCCTGGGTAGAAATTTGCTCCTAGGTTGTGGGTTGAGCTTTGTTGGAGCAGGGCAGGGCACTGCAACACTGCTACTTCAGACTCAGTTGGCCTCTTTAATCCACATTTTGCGCTACCGGTTTCTAGGAGCTTTTTTCTGTTATGTACAGGGATGGGTTGCAGAGCATTTATTTTACTCTGAAACCTGTTGGGAAAGTCTACAGAGAACCTCCGTTCTCTACAAGTAAAGGGTCTGCTGTTCTGAGACTGTTTCACCAGAGTTATGAGCTTTTATTCTAACTCTTGGCTTGGGTTAGCCACACATTGTGTGCACCCACAAATGAATTTAGGATGATGGTCCAGCTTGGTTTGCTAGGTTTCTTGTATATCCATGAAGCCTATTCTAGTGGTGTTTCTATACAATGCCAGTGATTCCCCTTCACTGGTCATTTTATGGCCACCCAGGTGCAGTGAAGAATACAAATCATTTTCTGGTTGCAGGCTTTGGTCCTAATGGCGCAGCATTTGTTTTAACTCAGACCATTGAGCAGGGATTTTTATTTATGCATTCTCAGCCAGGAAAGCATTTCATGGTTTTACCATGTCTTTCACATCCATGTGAACCGGGCCTTACAGTGGAGTTGATGTTATAACTTGTTTCAAAGGCCTTTATCCTTTTTGTGTTTTCAATGTTACCTCCATTTCATTATGTTGTAGCTGGCGAGATGACCATCAAGGCTGAAGTATGACAACACTGTGCTGTTTGAGAGTAAACTGAGAGGTATGTATCAAATTCAGTCTATAAATGCTGTATCCTGTGGCACATTTAAGTGAAACTTTTTTGTGTATCAAGCTTTTAAGCGGAGTTCCACCCAAAAATGGAACTTCTGCTTTAAGTGAACGTGACCCCCTTGACATGCCACATTTAAATAACTGGGGAAACTGTCAACACTGGCCCGGAAGTGATGTCACATGTCATTTCTGGGTCATCAGCAAGGAGGGGGAAGTGCACCTATGCCAGTCTCAGGCCTGCAGATCAGCAATCGGAGCCTGGGTTACTTGGGGTAGGTGCGTGGGGTGTGGGGCATTTTGTGGCAGCTCAAGCATTGTGTGGGGGTGTTTTTATTTTTGCCTTGGTGACCTAATGACTGTGGTTTGTCGAGCCCTTAAAAATGAGGAAGTACAGAGGCCGCCATTGCTGAAGCCTGATTTTGAGCAGGTTTGTTCTGGCTGTCTGGTGCATTGGATTCATGGCTTTGAGTGTCTGACCTGAGAAATATAAAATTCCAACAATCACAGAATGCTTGTTTTCAGACTAACTTTTTAAAGCCAAATTAGCCAGGCAACAAGTCCATTAGTTCCTGTACTGTTCAGTATGCCATAGCACAGTGGAAGTGAAGCAAAAAAACATCAATATGTTCCCAGTATGGAATTATCTAGAGTGGTTTTTATTTTATATATTTAAGCATAGGAAACCATAGTGCAGGGATATACAATTAGCGGACCTCCAGCTACTTTAAAACTACAAGTCCCATCATGCCTTTTCCTCTGGGTGTCATGCTTGTGGCTGTGAGTCTTGCTATGCCTCATGCGACTTGTAGTTCTGCAACAGTTGGCGGTCCACTAATTGCATATCCCTGCCATAGAGGCTTCTAATATGGGTTTCTCCTGGAAGTTTCAGTTGCTAGGCTGTCATAACAATACTTTTAACCAGGACAAGTATGCAGAAAGACTTCTAGACTTTCATGATCTGCACACTTAGGGGTGACCTGGAACACATGAAGCCAGTTGTTGAGCATAACAGCAGGTCAATAATTTTGGGTCAGCAGTGAGCCTTTTTTATGACATGTTTAAACTTTGTATTTTTAATCTCTACCTCAAATGTTATCTCTTGTAGACATGTTGCCATTGAAAATGTTATATTTTCCATTATTGGAAGCCTTGACCACTTCAAGCAAGTTGAAGGCTGAACACTCCAAGCATGATGGAATCCATTTTCTTGCCTGCAGCATTAGTGGATGGTGGGTACCAAGAAAACGCATTAGGATGATGGTCTAGCTTGACTTGCTAGGTTTCACCAGAGTTATGAGCTTTTATTCTAACTCTTGGCTTGGGTTAGCCACACATTGGTGTGGACCCACAAATGACTTTAGGATGATGGTCTAGCTTGACTTGATTTGTTTCACCAGAGTTATGAGCTTTTATTCTAACTCTTGGCTTGGGTTAGCCACACATTGGTGTGGACCCACAAATGAATTTAGGATGATGGTCTAGCTTGACTTGCTAGGTTTCACCAGAGTTATGAGCTTTAATTCTAACTCTTGGCTTGGCCACACACTGTGTGGACCCACAAATAAATCTAGGATGATAGTCCAGCTTAGTTTGCTAGGTTTCACCAGAGTTATGAGCTTTTATTCTAACTCTTGGCTTGGGTTAGCCACACATTGGTGTGGACCCACAAATGAATTTAGGATGATGGTCTAGCTTGACTTGATTTGTTTCACCAGAGTTATGAGCTTTAATTCTAACTCTTGGCTTGGCCACACACTGTGTGGACCCACAAATAAATCTAGGATGATAGTCCAGCTTGGTTTGCTAGGTTTCACCAGAGTTATGAGCTTTTATTCTAACTCTTGGCTTGGGTTAGCCACACATTGTGTGGACCCACAAATGAATTTAGGATGATGGCCTAGCTTGGTTCGCTAGGTTTCACCAGAGTTATGAGCTTTTAATCATAACTCTATCATAACCCTTAGATTTTGGGGACTAAGAGCAAAGTTCTTGTTCTGTTGGAAGTCCCTGGGTAGAATTTTGCTCCTAGGTTGTGGGTTGAGCTTTGTTGGAGCAGGGCAGGGCACTGCAACACTGCTACTTCAGACTCAGTTGGCCTCTTTAATCCACATTTTGCGCTTCCCTTGCAGGTTACCGGTTTCTAGGAGCTTTATTCTGCCATGTACAGGGATGGGTGGCAGAGCATTTATTTTACTCTGAAACCTCTTGGGAAAGTCTACAGAGAACCCCCGTTCTCTACAAGTAAAGGGTCTGCTGTTCTGAGACTGTTTCACCAGAGTTATGAGCTTTTATTCTAACTCTTGGCTTGGGTTAGCCACACATTGTGTGCACCCACAAATGAATTTAGGATGATGGTCCAGCTTGGTTTGCTAGGTTTCACCAGAGTTATGAGCTTTAATTCCAACTCTTGGCTTGGCCACACACTGTGTGGACCCACAAATAAATCTAGGATGATAGTCCAGGTTGGTTTGCTAGGTTTCACCAGAGTTATGAGCTTTTAATCATAACTCTATCATAACCCTTAGATTTTGGGGTCTAAGAGCAACGTTTTTGTTCTGTCGGAAGTCCCTGGGTAGAAATTTGCTCCTAGGTTGTGGGTTGAGCTTTGTTGGAGCAGGGCAGGGCACTGCAACACTGCTACTTCAGACTCAGTTGGCCTCTTTAATCCACAGTTTGCATTTCCCTTGCAGGTTACCGGTTTCTTAGTTGCTTTATTCTACCATGTACAGGGATGGGTGGCAGAGCATTTATTTTACTCTGAAACCTCTTGGGAAAATCTACAGAGAACCCCCGTTCTCTACAAGTAAAGAGTCTGCTGTTCTGAGACTGTTTCACCAGAGTTATGAGCTTTAATTCTAACTCTTGGCTTGGCCACACACTGTGTGGACCCACAAATGAATTTAGGATGATAGTCCAGCTTGGTTTGCTAGGTTTCACCAGAGTTATGAGCTTTTATTCTAACTCGTGTCTTGGCCACACACTGTGTGGACCCACAAATGAATTTAGGATGATAGTCCAGCTTGGTCTGCTAGGTTTCACCAGAGTTATGAGCTTTTATTTTAACTCTTGGCTTGGGATAGCCACACATTGTGTGGACCCACAAATGAATTTAGGATGATGGTACAGCTTGGTTTGCTAGGTTTCACCAGAGTTATGAGCTTCAATTCTAACTCTTGGCTTGGCCACACACTGTGTGGACCCACAAATAAATCTAGGATGATAGTCCAGCTTGGTTCGCTAGGTTTCACCAGAGTTATGAGCTTTTCATCATAACTCTATCATAACCCTTAGATTTTGGGGTCTAAGAGCAAAGTTCTTGTTCTGTTGGACGTCCCTGGGTAGAAATTTGCTCCTAGGTTGTGGGTTGAGCTTTGTTGGAGCAGGGCAGGGCACTGCAACACTGCTACTTCAGACTCAGTTGGCCTCTTTAATCCACATTTTGCGCTACCGGTTTCTAGGAGCTTTTTTCTGTTATGTACAGGGATGGGTTGCAGAGCATTTATTTTACTCTGAAACCTGTTGGGAAAGTCTACAGAGAACCTCCGTTCTCTACAAGTAAAGGGTCTGCTGTTCTGAGACTGTTTCACCAGAGTTATGAGCTTTTATTCTAACTCTTGGCTTGGGTTAGCCACACATTGTGTGCACCCACAAATGAATTTAGGATGATGGTCCAGCTTGGTTTGCTAGGTTTCTTGTATATCCATGAAGCCTATTCTAGTGGTGTTTCTATACAATGCCAGTGATTCCCCTTCACTGGTCATTTTATGGCCACCCAGGTGCAGTGAAGAATACAAATCATTTTCTGGTTGCAGGCTTTGGTCCTAATGGCGCAGCATTTGTTTTAACTCAGACCATTGAGCAGGGATTTTTATTTATGCATTCTCAGCCAGGAAAGCATTTCATGGTTTTACCATGTCTTTCACATCCATGTGAACCGGGCCTTACAGTGGAGTTGATGTTATAACTTGTTTCAAAGGCCTTTATCCTTTTTGTGTTTTCAATGTTACCTCCATTTCATTATGTTGTAGCTGGCGAGATGACCATCAAGGCTGAAGTATGACAACACTGTGCTGTTTGAGAGTAAACTGAGAGGTATGTATCAAATTCAGTCTATAAATGCTGTATCCTGTGGCACATTTAAGTGAAACCTTTTTTGTTTGTCAAGCTTTTAAGCGGAGTTCCACCCAAAAATGGAACTTCTGCTTTAAGTGAACGTGACCCCCTTGACATGCCACATTTAAAAAACTGGGGAAACTGTCAACACTGCCCCCGGAAGTGATGTCGCATGTCATTTCTGGGTCATCAGCAAGGAGGGGGAAGTGCACCTATGCCAGTCTCAGGCCTGCAGATCAGCAAGCAGAGCCTGGGTTACTTGGGGTAGGTGCGTGGGGTGTGGGGCATTTTGTGGCAGCTCAAGCATTGTGTGGGGGTGTTTTTATTTTTGCCTTGGTGACCTAATGACTGTGGTTTGTCGAGCCCTTAAAAATGAGGAAGTACAGAGGCCGCCATTGCTGAAGCCTGATTTTGAGCAGGTTTGTTCTGGCTGTCTGGTGCATTGGATTCATGGCTTTGAGTGTCTGACCTGAGAAATATAAAATTCCAACAATCACAGAATGCTTGTTTTCAGACTAACTTTTTAAAGCCAAATTAGCCAGGCAACAAGTCCATTAGTTCCTGTACTGTTCAGTATGCCATAGCACAGTGGAAGTGAAGCAAAAAAACATCAATATGTTCCCAGTATGGAATTATCTAGAGTGGTTTTTATTTTATATATTTAAGCATAGGAAACCATAGTGCAGGGATATACAATTAGCGGACCTCCAGCTACTTTAAAACTACAAGTCCCATCATGCCTTTTCCTCTGGGTGTCATGCTTGTGGCTGTGAGTCTTGCTATGCCTCATGCGACTTGTAGTTCTGCAACAGTTGGCGGTCCACTAATTGCATATCCCTGCCATAGAGGCTTCTAATATGGGTTTCTCCTGGAAGTTTCAGTTGCTAGGCTGTCATAACAATACTTTTAACCAGGACAAGTATGCAGAAAGACTTCTAGACTTTCATGATCTGCACACTTAGGGGTGACCTGGAACACATGAAGCCAGTTGTTGAGCATAACAGCAGGTCAATAATTTTGGGTCAGCAGTGAGCCTTTTTTATGACATGTTTAAACTTTGTATTTTTAATCTCTACCTCAAATGTTATCTCTTGTAGACATGTTGCCATTGAAAATGTTATATTTTCCATTATTGGAAGCCTTGACCACTTCAAGCAAGTTGAAGGCTGAACACTCCAAGCATGATGGAATCCATTTTCTTGCCTGCAGCATTAGTGGATGGTGGGTACCAAGAAAACGCATTAGGATGATGGTCTAGCTTGACTTGCTAGGTTTCACCAGAGTTATGAGCTTTTATTCTAACTCTTGGCTTGGGTTAGCCACACATTGGTGTGGACCCACAAATGACTTTAGGATGATGGTCTAGCTTGACTTGATTTGTTTCACCAGAGTTATGAGCTTTAATTCTAACTCTTGGCTTGGCCACACACTGTGTGGACCCACAAATAAATCTAGGATGATAGTCCAGCTTGGTTTGCTAGGTTTCACCAGAGTTATGAGCTTTTATTCTAACTCTTGGCTTGGGTTAGCCACACATTGTGTGGACCCACAAATGAATTTAGGATGATGGCCTAGCTTGGTTCGCTAGGTTTCACCAGAGTTATGAGCTTTTAATCATAACTCTATCATAGCCCTTAGATTTTGGGGACTAAGAGCAAAGTTCTTGTTCTGTTGGAAGTCCCTGGGTAGAATTTTGCTCCTAGGTTGTGGGTTGAGCTTTGTTGGAGCAGGGCAGGGCACTGCAACACTGCTACTTCAGACTCAGTTGGCCTCTTTAATCCACATTTTGCGCTTCCCTTGCAGGTTACCGGTTTCTAGGAGCTTTATTCTGCCATGTACAGGGATGGGTGGCAGAGCATTTATTTTACTCTGAAACCTCTTGGGAAAGTCTACAGAGAACCCCCGTTCTCTACAAGTAAAGGGTCTGCTGTTCTGAGACTGTTTCACCAGAGTTATGAGCTTTTATTCTAACTCTTGGCTTGGGTTAGCCACACATTGTGTGCACCCACAAATGAATTTAGGATGATGGTCCAGCTTGGTTTGCTAGGTTTCACCAGAGTTATGAGCTTTAATTCCAACTCTTGGCTTGGCCACACACTGTGTGGACCCACAAATAAATCTAGGATGATAGTCCAGGTTGGTTTGCTAGGTTTCACCAGAGTTATGAGCTTTTAATCATAACTCTATCATAACCCTTAGATTTTGGGGTCTAAGAGCAACGTTTTTGTTCTGTCGGA
The DNA here is from genome assembly GCF_905171775.1 of Rana temporaria. Taxonomy (NCBI): domain Eukaryota; kingdom Metazoa; phylum Chordata; class Amphibia; order Anura; family Ranidae; genus Rana; species Rana temporaria. The sequence continues at coordinate 26,672 of NW_024404563.1, read as the reverse complement.
AGTCCCAGGGTAGAAATTTGCTCCTAGGTTGTGGGTTGAGCTATGTTGGAGCAGGGCAGGGCACTGCAACACTGCTACTTCAGACTCAGTTGGCCTCTTTAATCCACAGTTTGCATTTCCCTTGCAGGTTACCGGTTTCTTAGTTGCTTTATTCTACCATGTACAGGGATGGGTGGCAGAGCATTTATTTTACTCTGAAACCTCTTGGGAAAATCTACAGAGAACCCCCGTTCTCTACAAGTAAAGAGTCTGCTGTTCTGAGACTGTTTCACCAGAGTTATGAGCTTTAATTCTAACTCTTGGCTTGGCCACACACTGTGTGGACCCACAAATGAATTTAGGATGATAGTCCAGCTTGGTTTGCTAGGTTTCACCAGAGTTATGAGCTTTTATTCTAACTCGTGTCTTGGCCACACACTGTGTGGACCCACAAATGAATTTAGGATGATAGTCCAGCTTGGTCTGCTAGGTTTCACCAGAGTTATGAGCTTTTATTTTAACTCTTGGCTTGGGATAGCCACACATTGTGTGGACCCACAAATGAATTTAGGATGATGGTACAGCTTGGTTTGCTAGGTTTCACCAGAGTTATGAGCTTCAATTCTAACTCTTGGCTTGGCCACACACTGTGTGGACCCACAAATAAATCTAGGATGATAGTCCAGCTTGGTTCGCTAGGTTTCACCAGAGTTATGAGCTTTTCATCATAACTCTATCATAACCCTTAGATTTTGGGGTCTAAGAGCAAAGTTCTTGTTCTGTTGGACGTCCCTGGGTAGAAATTTGCTCCTAGGTTGTGGGTTGAGCTTTGTTGGAGCAGGGCAGGGCACTGCAACACTGCTACTTCAGACTCAGTTGGCCTCTTTAATCCACATTTTGCGCTACCGGTTTCTAGGAGCTTTTTTCTGTTATGTACAGGGATGGGTTGCAGAGCATTTATTTTACTCTGAAACCTGTTGGGAAAGTCTACAGAGAACCCCCGTTCTCTACAAGTAAAGGGTCTGCTGTTCTGAGACTGTTTCACCAGAGTTATGAGCTTTTATTCTAACTCTTGGCTTGGGTTAGCCACACATTGTGTGCACCCACAAATGAATTTAGGATGATGGTCCAGCTTGGTTTGCTAGGTTTCTTGTATATCCATGAAGCCTATTCTAGTGGTGTTTCTATACAATGCCAGTGATTCCCCTTCACTGGTCATTTTATGGCCACCCAGGTGCAGTGAAGAATACAAATTATTTTCTGGTTGCAGGCTTTGGTCCTAATGGCGCAGCATTTGTTTTAACTCAGACCATTGAGCAGGGATTTTTATTTATGCATTCTCAGCCAGGAAAGCATTTCATGGTTTTACCATGTCTTTCACATCCATGTGAACCGGGCCTTACAGTGGAGTTGATGTTATAACTTGTTTCAAAGGCCTTTATCCTTTTTGTGTTTTCAATGTTACCTCCATTTCATTATGTTGTAGCTGGCGAGATGACCATCAAGGCTGAAGTATGACAACACTGTGCTGTTTGAGAGTAAACTGAGAGGTATGTATCAAATTCAGTCTATAAATGCTGTATCCTGTGGCACATTTAAGTGAAACTTTTTTGTGTATCAAGCTTTTAAGCGGAGTTCCACCCAAAAATGGAACTTCTGCTTTAAGTGAACGTGACCCCCTTGACATGCCACATTTAAATAACTGGGGAAACTGTCAACACTGGCCCGGAAGTGATGTCACATGTCATTTCTGGGTCATCAGCAAGGAGGGGAAAGTGCACCTATGCCAGTCCCAGGCCTGCAGATCAGCAATCGGAGCCTGGGTTACTTGGGGTAGGTGCGTGGGGTGTGGGGCATTTTGTGGCAGCTCAAGCATTGTGTGGGGGTGTTTTTATTTTTGCCTTGGTGACCTAATGACTGTGGTTTGTCGAGCCCTTAAAAATGAGGAAGTACAGAGGCCGCCATTGCTGAAGCCTGATTTTAAAAAGGTTTGTTCTGGCTGTCTGGTGCATTGGATTCATGGCTTTGAGTGTCTGACCTGAGGAATATAAAATTCTAACAATCACAGAATGCTTGTTTTCAGACTAACTTTTTAAAGCCAAATTAGCCAGGCAACAAGTCCATTAGTTCCTGTACTGTTCAGTATGCCATAGCACAGTGGAAGTGAAGCAAAAAACATCAATATGTTCCCAGTATGGAATTATCTAGAGTGGTTTTTATTTTATATATTTAAGCATAGGAAACCATAGTGCAGGGAAATGCAATTAGCAGAACTCCAGCTGTTGCAAAACTACAAGTCCCATCATGCCTCTGCCTCTGGGTGTCATGCTTGTGGCTGTGAGTCTTGCTATGCCTCATGGGACTTGTAGTTCTGCAACAGTTGGCTGTCCACTAATTGCATATCCCTGCCATAGAGGCTTTTATTATGGGTTTCTCCTGGAAGTTTCAGTTACTTGGCTGTCATACCTATACTCTTAACCAGGACAAGTATGCAGAAAGACTTCTAGACTTTTTTGATCTGGAACACTTGAAGTCAGGTGTTGAGCATAACAGCAGGTCAATCATTTTGGGTCGGCAGTAAATATTTTTCATGATATGTTTAAACTTTGCATTTTTAACCTCCACCTCAAATTTTATCTCTTGTAGACAAGTTGCAATTGAAAATGTTATCTTTTCCATTATTGGAAGCCTTGACCACTTCAAGCAAGTTGAAGGCAGAACACTCCAAGCATGATGGAATCCCTTCTCTTGTCCGGCAGCATTAGTGGATGGTGGGTACCATGAAAACATATTAGGATGATAGTCCAGTTTGGTTTGCTAGGTTTCACCAGAGTTATGAGCTTCTATTCTAACTCTCGGCTTGGGATAGCCACATATTGTGTGGACCCACAAATTAATTTAAGATGATAGTCCAGCTTGGGTGGATAGGTTTCACCAGAGTTATGAGCTTGTATTCTAACTCTTGGCTTGGGTTGGCCACACATTGTGTGGACTCACAAATTAATTTAAAATGATAGGTTTCACCAGAGTTATGAGCTTTTATTCTAACTCTTGGCTTGGGTTAGCCACACATTGTGTGGACCCACAAATTAATTTAAGATGATAGTCCAGCTTGAGTGGATAGGTTTCACCAGAGTTATGAGCTTTTATTCTAACTCTTGGCTTGGGTTAGCCACACATTGTGTGGACCCACAAATTAATTTAAGATGATAGGTTTCACCCGAGTTATAAGCTTTTATTCTAACTCTTGGCTTGGGTTGGCCATACATTGTGTGGACCCACAAATTAATTTAAGATGATAGTCCAGCTTGGGTAGATAGGTTTCCCCAGAGTTATGAGCTTTTATTCTAACTCTTGGCTTGGGTTGGCCACACATTGTGTGGACCCACAAATTAATTTAAGATGATAGGTTTCACCAGAGTTATGAGCTTTTATTCTAACTCTTGGCTTGGCCACACATTGTGTGGACCCACACATTAATTTAAGATGATAGGTTTCACCAGAGTTATGAGCTTTTATTCTAACTCTTGGCTTGGCCACACATTGTGTGGACCCACAAATTAATTTAAGATGATAGGTTTCACCAGAGTTATGAGCTTTTATTCTAACTCTTGGCTTGGCCACACATTGTGTGGACCCACAAATTAATTTAAGATGATAGGTTTCACCAGAGTTTTGAGATTTTATCATGACTCTCATGGGCTTGGGTTTAACCACCAGATTTGGTGGTGACCAGGTTCTGGGGTCTAGGAGCGAGATGTTATGGTTCGGTTGGAAGTGTCTAGCATGGATTGAGCCCCTGGGGGTGTGAGTGGGGTGGGCGAGCCTTCCATGTAATTCAGTGTCGACAGTGTTGCTTGCCCTGCCCTGTCATGCTGGAAAACGTGGTTGGCTCCTTCATTCACATCAGTCTTCAGCTTACCTTGAAGGTTACCGGTTTCTAGGAGCTCTTTCTCTGTGAAGAGATGCAGGCAGGGCTGTGGATTTCACTCTTTGATCCCTCTTGGGGAAGTCTACGGAGAGCTTGGGCAATGCTCTCGCTCTCTGGAAGTAAAGGGTCGGCTGTTGCAAGGCTGTCTAAAATTTCTATTGTGAGCTGTAGTTGGGCATCTGGACTGGTTGCTAGGCTGTTCTGTAGTAGTGGGTTTAGAGACTGGGTCAATCTCAGTCCTTGCTGGACTGGGGGAGAAGTGCCACTCCTCCGAGAAGGCCGGGGCTAGACCTGATTTAGTCTCCTTGCTCACTGCTCCGGTTCTTCCTGGCAGTTGGTCTAGAAGCTTAATTATGGCTTACAGTGGGAATGATAGATTTTCTTATAACTGTTCATTCTTTCTTCCTGGGAATACAGACTTGCTTTTGGAATGGTTTTCAGTTGTTCTTGGTTGGCGTATGAGGGCACCATATTACAGTCAACAAACTCTTTGGCCAGGCCAAAATCAATACTCTCTATTCTTGGGTCAGACTTTAGGTATTGGGTCAGAATCCTTCTCTCCTTAGGGGGGAAAGGGTCTTGATACTTGCCGCTCCCACAAAATGGCTATACTTCAACGCATTAGCTAACTTCATACGGTTTCACTTGTCAATATATGTTCGTTACGACAATGCCAAATTCCTCAGTTTTGCCGCTTATGTTTTCATGTGATTCCAAAGCTTATCTTTATATTGTAGCTGGCGAGATGACCATCAAGGCTGAAGTATGGCAACACTGTGCTGTTTGAGAGTAAACGGAGAGGTATGTATCAAATTCAGTCTATAAATGCTGTAATCTGTGGGACATTTTAAGTGAAACTTTTTTGTGTACCAAGCTTTTAAGTGGAGGTCCACCCAAAAATGGAACTTCTGCTTTAAGTGACTGTGAGCCCCTTGACATGCCACATTTGGAAAATGGGAAACTGTCAACAGGGGCCCGGAAGTGATGTCTCATGTCATTTCTGGGTCAGCAGCAGAGGGAGGGGGGGGGGGATAGCAGATGTGCACCTATGCCGGTCTCAAACCTGCAGATCAGCAAGCCGAGCTGGGTAGGTGTACGGGGTGTGGAGCATTTTGTGGCAGCTCAAGCAGTGTGTGGGGGTGTGTTTTGTTGGCCTTGGCGACCTGACGTCTGGGGTTTGTCGAGCCCTTAATCATAAGGAAAGTACAGAGGCCGCCATTGCTGAAGTCTGATTTTGAGAAGGTTTGTTCTAGCCATCTGGTGCTTTTGCCTCAACACTTTGAGTGTCCTGAGAAATATAAAATTCCAACAATCATAGAATGCTTGTTTTCAGACTAACTTTTTAAAGCCAAATTAGCCAGGCAACAAGTCCATTAGTTCCTTTACTGTTCAATATGCCATTGCAAAGTGGAAGTGAAGCAAAAAACATCAATATGCTCCCAGTATGGCATTATCTAGGGTGGTTTTTATTTTATATTAAGCATAGGAAACCATAGTGCAGGGAAATGCAATTAGCAGAACTCCAGCTGTTGCAAAACTACAAGTCCCATCATGCCTCTGCCTCTGGGTGTCATGCTTGTGGCTGTGAGTCTTGCTATGCCTCATGGGACTTGTAGTTCTGCAACAGTTGGCTGTCCACTAATTGCATATCCCTGCCATAGAGGCTTTTATTATGGGTTTCTCCTGGAAGTTTCAGTTACTTGGCTGTCATACCTATACTCTTAACCAGGACAAGTATGCAGAAAGACTTCTAGACTTTTTTGATCTGGAACACTTGAAGTCAGGTGTTGAGCATAACAGCAGGTCAATCATTTTGGGTCGGCAGTAAATATTTTTCATGATATGTTTAAACTTTGCATTTTTAACCTCCACCTCAAATTTTATCTCTTGTAGACAAGTTGCAATTGAAAATGTTATCTTTTCCATTATTGGAAGCCTTGACCACTTCAAGCAAGTTGAAGGCAGAACACTCCAAGCATGATGGAATCCCTTCTCTTGTCCGGCAGCATTAGTGGATGGTGGGTACCATGAAAACATATTAGGATGATAGTCCAGTTTGGTTTGCTAGGTTTCACCAGAGTTATGAGCTTCTATTCTAACTCTCGGCTTGGGATAGCCACATATTGTGTGGACCCACAAATTAATTTAAGATGATAGTCCAGCTTGGGTGGATAGGTTTCACCAGAGTTATGAGCTTGTATTCTAACTCTTGGCTTGGGTTGGCCACACATTGTGTGGACTCACAAATTAATTTAAAATGATAGGTTTCACCAGAGTTATGAGCTTTTATTCTAACTCTTGGCTTGGGTTAGCCACACATTGTGTGGACCCACAAATTAATTTAAGATGATAGTCCAGCTTGAGTGGATAGGTTTCACCAGAGTTATGAGCTTTTATTCTAACTCTTGGCTTGGGTTAGCCACACATTGTGTGGACCCACAAATTAATTTAAGATGATAGGTTTCACCCGAGTTATAAGCTTTTATTCTAACTCTTGGCTTGGGTTGGCCATACATTGTGTGGACCCACAAATTAATTTAAGATGATAGTCCAGCTTGGGTAGATAGGTTTCCCCAGAGTTATGAGCTTTTATTCTAACTCTTGGCTTGGGTTGGCCACACATTGTGTGGACCCACAAATTAATTTAAGATGATAGGTTTCACCAGAGTTATGAGCTTTTATTCTAACTCTTGGCTTGGCCACACATTGTGTGGACCCACAAATTAATTTAAGATGATAGGTTTCACCAGAGTTATGAGCTTTTATTCTAACTCTTGGCTTGGCCACACATTGTGTGGACCCACAAATTAATTTAAGATGATAGGTTTCACCAGAGTTATGAGCTTTTATTCTAACTCTTGGCTTGGCCACACATTGTGTGGACCCACAAATTAATTTAAGATGATAGGTTTCACCAGAGTTATGAGCTTTTATTCTAACTCTTGGCTTGGCCACACATTGTGTGGACCCACAAATTAATTTAAGATGATAGGTTTCACCAGAGTTTTGAGATTTTATCATGACTCTCATGGGCTTGGGTTTAACCACCAGATTTGGTGGTGACCAGGTTCTGGGGTCTAGGAGCGAGATGTTATGGTTCGGTTGGAAGTGTCTAGCATGGATTGAGCCCCTGGGGGTGTGAGTGGGGTGGGCGAGCCTTCCATGTAATTCAGTGTCGACAGTGTTGCTTGCCCTGCCCTGTCATGCTGGAAAACGTGGTTGGCTCCTTCATTCACATCAGTCTTCAGCTTACCTTGAAGGTTACCGGTTTCTAGGAGCTCTTTCTCTGTGAAGAGATGCAGGCAGGGCTGTGGATTTCACTCTTTGATCCCTCTTGGGGAAGTCTACGGAGAGTTTGGGCAATGCTCTCGCTCTCTGGAAGTAAAGGGTCGGCTGTTGCAAGGCTGTCTAAAATTTCTATTGTGAGCTGTAGTTGGGCATCTGGACTGGTTGCTAGGCTGTTCTGTAGTAGTGGGTTTAGAGACTGGGTCAATCTCAGTCCTTGCTGGACTGGGGGAGAAGTGCCCACTCCTCCGAGAAGGCCGGGGCTAGACCTGATTTAGTCTCCTTGCTCACTGCTCCGGTTCTTCCTGGCAGTTGGTCTAGAAGCTTAATTATGGCTTACAGTGGGAATGATAGATTTTCTTATAACTGTTCATTCTTTCTTCCTGGGAATACAGACTTGCTTTTGGAATGGTTTTCAGTTGTTCTTGGTTGGCGTATGAGGGCACCATATTACAGTCAACAAACTCTTTGGCCAGGCCAAAATCAATACTCTCTATTCTTGGGTCAGACTTTAGGTATTGGGTCAGAATCCTTCTCTCCTTAGGGGGGAAAAGGGTCTTGATACTTGCCGCTCCCACAAAATGGCTATACTTCAACGCATTAGCTAACTTCATACGGTTTCACTTGTCAATATATGTTCGTTACGACAATGCCAAATTCCTCAGTTTTGCCGCTTATGTTTTCATGTGATTCCAAAGCTTATCTTTATATTGTAGCTGGCGAGATGACCATCAAGGCTGAAGTATGGCAACACTGTGCTGTTTGAGAGTAAACGGAGAGGTATGTATCAAATTCAGTCTATAAATGCTGTAATCTGTGGGACATTTTAAGTGAAACTTTTTTGTGTACCAAGCTTTTAAGTGGAGGTCCACCCAAAAATGGAACTTCTGCTTTAAGTGACTGTGAGCCCCTTGACATGCCACATTTGGAAAATGGGAAACTGTCAACAGGGGCCCAGAAGTGATGTCTCATGTCATTTCTGGGTCAGCAGCAGAGGGAGGGGGGGGGATAGCAGATGTGCACCTATGCCGGTCTCAAACCTGCAGATCAGCAAGCCGAGCTGGGTAGGTGTACGGGGTGTGGAGCATTTTGTGGCAGCTCAAGCAGTGTGTGGGGGTGTGTTTTGTTGGCCTTGGCGACCTGACGTCTGGGGTTTGTCGAGCCCTTAATCATAAGGAAAGTACAGAGGCCGCCATTGCTGAAGTCTGATTTTGAGAAGGTTTGTTCTAGCCATCTGGTGCTTTTGCCTCAACACTTTGAGTGTCCTGAGAAATATAAAATTCCAACAATCATAGAATGCTTGTTTTCAGACTAACTTTTTAAAGCCAAATTAGCCAGGCAACAAGTCCATTAGTTCCTTTACTGTTCAATATGCCATTGCAAAGTGGAAGTGAAGCAAAAAACATCAATATGCTCCCAGTATGGCATTATCTAGGGTGGTTTTTATTTTATATTAAGCATATTAAACCATAGTGCAGGGAAATGCAATTAGCAGAACTCCAGCTGTTGCAAAACTACAAGTCCCATCATGCCTCTGCCTCTGGGTGTCATGCTTGTGGCTGTGAGTCTTGCTATGCCTCATGGGACTTGTAGTTCTGCAACAGTTGGCTGTCCACTAATTGCATATCCCTGCCATAGAGGCTTTTATTATGGGTTTCTCCTGGAAGTTTCAGTTACTTGGCTGTCATACCTATACTCTTAACCAGGACAAGTATGCAGAAAGACTTCTAGACTTTTTTGATCTGGAACACTTGAAGTCAGGTGTTGAGCATAACAGCAGGTCAATCATTTTGGGTCGGCAGTAAATATTTTTCATGATATGTTTAAACTTTGCATTTTTAACCTCCACCTCAAATTTTATCTCTTGTAGACAAGTTGCAATTGAAAATGTTATCTTTTCCATTATTGGAAGCCTTGACCACTTCAAGCAAGTTGAAGGCAGAACACTCCAAGCATGATGGAATCCCTTCTCTTGTCCGGCAGCATTAGTGGATGGTGGGTACCATGAAAACATATTAGGATGATAGTCCAGTTTGGTTTGCTAGGTTTCACCAGAGTTATGAGCTTCTATTCTAACTCTCGGCTTGGGATAGCCACATATTGTGTGGACCCACAAATTAATTTAAGATGATAGTCCAGCTTGGGTGGATAGGTTTCACCAGAGTTATGAGCTTGTATTCTAACTCTTGGCTTGGGTTGGCCACACATTGTGTGGACTCACAAATTAATTTAAAATGATAGGTTTCACCAGAGTTATGAGCTTTTATTCTAACTCTTGGCTTGGGTTAGCCACACATTGTGTGGACCCACAAATTAATTTAAGATGATAGTCCAGCTTGAGTGGATAGGTTTCACCAGAGTTATGAGCTTTTATTCTAACTCTTGGCTTGGGTTAGCCACACATTGTGTGGACCCACAAATTAATTTAAGATGATAGTTTTCACCCGAGTTATAAGCTTTTATTCTAACTCTTGGCTTGGGTTGGCCATACATTGTGTGGACCCACAAATTAATTTAAGATGATAGTCCAGCTTGGGTAGATAGGTTTCCCCAGAGTTATGAGCTTTTATTCTAACTCTTGGCTTGGGTTGGCCACACATTGTGTGGACCCACAAATTAATTTAAGATGATAGGTTTCACCAGAGTTATGAGCTTTTATTCTAACTCTTGGCTTGGCCACACATTGTGTGGACCCACAAATTAATTTAAGATGATAGGTTTCACCAGAGTTATGAGCTTTTATTCTAACTCTTGGCTTGGCCACACATTGTGTGGACCCACAAATTAATTTAAGATGATAGGTTTCACTAGAGTTATGAGCTTTTATTCTAACTCTTGGCTTGGCCACACATTGTGTGGACCCACAAATTAATTTAAGATGATAGGTTTCACCAGAGTTTTGAGATTTTATCATGACTCTCATGGGCTTGGGTTTAACCACCAGATTTGGTGGTGACCAGGTTCTGGGGTCTAGGAGCGAGATGTTATGGTTCGGTTGGAAGTGTCTAGCATGGATTGAGCCCCTGGGGGTGTGAGTGGGGTGGGCGAGCCTTCCATGTAATTCAGTGTCGACAGTGTTGCTTGCCCTGCCCTGTCATGCTGGAAAACGTGGTTGGCTCCTTCATTCACATCAGTCTTCAGCTTACCTTGAAGGTTACCGGTTTCTAGGAGCTCTTTCTCTGTGAAGAGATGCAGGCAGGGCTGTGGATTTCACTCTTTGATCCCTCTTGGGGAAGTCTACGGAGAGCTTGGGCAATGCTCTCGCTCTCTGGAAGTAAAGGGTCGGCTGTTGCAAGGCTGTCTAAAATTTCTATTGTGAGCTGTAGTTGGGCATCTGGACTGGTTGCTAGGCTGTTCTGTAGTAGTGGGTTTAGAGACTGGGTCAATCTCAGTCCTTGCTGGACTGGGGGAGAAGTGCCCACTCCTCCGAGAAGGCCGGGGCTAGACCTGATTTAGTCTCCTTGCTCACTGCTCCGGTTCTTCCTGGCAGTTGGTCTAGAAGCTTAATTATGGCTTACAGTGGGAATGATAGATTTTCTTATAACTGTTCATTCTTTCTTCCTGGGAATACAGACTTGCTTTTGGAATGGTTTTCAGTTGTTCTTGGTTGGCGTATGAGGGCACCATATTACAGTCAACAAACTCTTTGGCCAGGCCAAAATCAATACTCTCTATTCTTGGGTCAGACTTTAGGTATTGGGTCAGAATCCTTCTCTCCTTAGGGGGGAAAAGGGTCTTGATACTTGCCGCTCCCACAAAATGGCTATACTTCAACGCATTAGCTAACTTCATACGGTTTCACTTGTCAATATATGTTCGTTACGACAATGCCAAATTCCTCAGTTTTGCCGCTTATGTTTTCATGTGATTCCAAAGCTTATCTTTATATTGTAGCTGGCGAGATGACCATCAAGGCTGAAGTATGGCAACACTGTGCTGTTTGAGAGTAAACGGAGAGGTATGTATCAAATTCAGTCTATAAATGCTGTAATCTGTGGGACATTTTAAGTGAAACTTTTTTGTGTACCAAGCTTTTAAGTGGAGGTCCACCCAAAAATGGAACTTCTGCTTTAAGTGACTGTGAGCCCCTTGACATGCCACATTTGGAAAATGGGAAACTGTCAACAGGGGCCCGGAAGTGATGTCTCATGTCATTTCTGGGTCAGCAGCAGAGGGAGGGGGGGGGGGGATAGCAGATGTGCACCTATGCCGGTCTCAAACCTGCAGATCAGCAAGCCGAGCTGGGTAGGTGTACGGGGTGTGGAGCATTTTGTGGCAGCTCAAGCAGTGTGTGGGGGTGTGTTTTGTTGGCCTTGGCGACCTGACGTCTGGGGTTTGTCGAGCCCTTAATCATAAGGAAAGTACAGAGGCCGCCATTGCTGAAGTCTGATTTTGAGAAGGTTTGTTCTAGCCATCTGGTGCTTTTGCCTCAACACTTTGAGTGTCCTGAGAAATATAAAATTCCAACAATCATAGAATGCTTGTTTTCAGACTAACTTTTTAAAGCCAAATTAGCCAGGCAACAAGTCCATTAGTTCCTTTACTGTTCAATATGCCATTGCAAAGTGGAAGTGAAGCAAAAAACATCAATATGCTCCCAGTATGGCATTATCTAGGGTGGTTTTTATTTTATATTAAGCATAGTAAACCATAGTGCAGGGAAATGCAATTAGCAGAACTCCAGCTGTTGCAAAACTACAAGTCCCATCATGCCTCTGCCTCTGGGTGTCATGCTTGTGGCTGTGAGTCTTGCTATGCCTCATGGGACTTGTAGTTCTGCAACAGTTGGCTGTCCACTAATTGCATATCCCTGCCATAGAGGCTTTTATTATGGGTTTCTCCTGGAAGTTTCAGTTACTTGGCTGTCATACCTATACTCTTAACCAGGACAAGTATGCAGAAAGACTTCTAGACTTTTTTGATCTGGAACACTTGAAGTCAGGTGTTGAGCATAACAGCAGGTCAATCATTTTGGGTCGGCAGTAAATATTTTTCATGATATGTTTAAACTTTGCATTTTTAACCTCCACCTCAAATTTTATCTCTTGTAGACAAGTTGCAATTGAAAATGTTATCTTTTCCATTATTGGAAGCCTTGACCACTTCAAGCAAGTTGAAGGCAGAACACTCCAAGCATGATGGAATCCCTTCTCTTGTCTGGCAGCATTAGTGGATGGTGGGTACCATGAAAACATATTAGGATGATAGTCCAGTTTGGTTTGCTAGGTTTCACCAGAGTTATGAGCTTGTATTCTAACTCTCGGCTTGGGATAGCCACATATTGTGTGGACCCACAAATTAATTTAAGATGATAGTCCAGCTTGGGTGGATAGGTTTCACCAGAGTTATGAGCTTGTATTCTAACTCTTGGCTTGGGTTGGCCACACATTGTGTGGACTCACAAATTAATTTAAAATGATAGGTTTCACCAGAGTTATGAGCTTTTATTCTAACTCTTGGCTTGGGTTAGCCACACATTGTGTGGACCCACAAATTAATTTAAGATGATAGTCCAGCTTGAGTGGATAGGTTTCACCAGAGTTATGAGCTTTTATTCTAACTCTTGGCTTGGGTTAGCCACACATTGTGTGGACCCACAAATTAATTTAAGATGATAGGTTTCACCCGAGTTATAAGCTTTCATTCTAACTCTTGGCTTGGGTTGGCCATACATTGTGTGGACCCACAAATTAATTTAAGATGATAGTCCAGCTTGGGTAGATAGGTTTCCCCAGAGTTATGAGCTTTTATTCTAACTCTTGGCTTGGGTTGGCCACACATTGTGTGGACCCACAAATTAATTTAAGATGATAGGTTTCACCAGAGTTATGAGCTTTTATTCTAACTCTTGGCTTGGCCACACATTGTGTGGACCCACAAATTAATTTAAGATGATAGGTTTCACCAGAGTTATGAGCTTTTATTCTAACTCTTGGCTTGGCCACACATTGTGTGGACCCACAAATTAATTTAAGATGATAGGTTTCACCAGAGTTTTGAGATTTTATCATGACTCTCATGGGCTTGGGTTTAACCACCAGATTTGGTGGTGACCAGGTTCTGGGGTCTAGGAGCGAGATGTTATGGTTCGGTTGGAAGTGTCTAGCATGGATTGAGCCCCTGGGGGTGTGAGTGGGGTGGGCGAGCCTTCCATGTAATTCAGTGTCGACAGTGTTGCTTGCCCTGCCCTGTCATGCTGGAAAACGTGGTTGGCTCCTTCATTCACATCAGTCTTCAGCTTACCTTGAAGGTTACCGGTTTCTAGGAGCTCTTTCTCTGTGAAGAGATGCAGGCAGGGCTGTGGATTTCACTCTTTGATCCCTCTTGGGGAAGTCTACGGAGAGCTTGGGCAATGCTCTCGCTCTCTGGAAGTAAAGGGTCGGCTGTTGCAAGGCTGTCTAAAATTTCTATTGTGAGCTGTAGTTGGGCATCTGGACTGGTTGCTAGGCTGTTCTGTAGTAGTGGGTTTAGAGACTGGGTCAATCTCAGTCCTTGCTGGACTGGGGGAGAAGTGCCCACTCCTCCGAGAAGGCCGGGGCTAGACCTGATTTAGTCTCCTTGCTCACTGCTCCGGTTCTTCCTGGCAGTTGGTCTAGAAGCTTAATTATGGCTTACAGTGGGAATGATAGATTTTCTTATAACTGTTCATTCTTTCTTCCTGGGAATACAGACTTGCTTTTGGAATGGTTTTCAGTTGTTCTTGGTTGGCGTATGAGGGCACCATATTACAGTCAACAAACTCTTTGGCCAGGCCAAAATCAATACTCTCTATTCTTGGGTCAGACTTTAGGTATTGGGTCAGAATCCTTCTCTCCTTAGGGGGGAAAAGGGTCTTGATACTTGCCGCTCCCACAAAATGGCTATACTTCAACGCATTAGCTAACTTCATACGGTTTCACTTGTCAATATATGTTCGTTACGACAATGCCAAATTCCTCAGTTTTGCCGCTTATGTTTTCATGTGATTCCAAAGCTTATCTTTATATTGTAGCTGGCGAGATGACCATCAAGGCTGAAGTATGGCAACACTGTGCTGTTTGAGAGTAAACGGAGAGGTATGTATCAAATTCAGTCTATAAATGCTGTAATCTGTGGGACATTTTAAGTGAAACTTTTTTGTGTACCAAGCTTTTAAGTGGAGGTCCACCCAAAAATGGAACTTCTGCTTTAAGTGACTGTGAGCCCCTTGACATGCCACATTTGGAAAATGGGAAACTGTCAACAGGGGCCCGGAAGTGATGTCTCATGTCATTTCTGGGTCAGCAGCAGAGGGAGGGGGGGGGGGGGTAGCAGATGTGCACCTATGCCGGTCTCAAACCTGCAGATCAGCAAGCCGAGCTGGGTAGGTGTACGGGGTGTGGAGCATTTTGTGGCAGCTCAAGCAGTGTGTGGGGGTGTGTTTTGTTGGCCTTGGCGACCTGACGTCTGGGGTTTGTCGAGCCCTTAATCATAAGGAAAGTACAGAGGCCGCCATTGCTGAAGTCTGATTTTGAGAAGGTTTGTTCTAGCCATCTGGTGCTTTTGCCTCAACACTTTGAGTGTCCTGAGAAATATAAAATTCCAACAATCATAGAATGCTTGTTTTCAGACTAACTTTTTAAAGCCAAATTAGCCAGGCAACAAGTCCATTAGTTCCTTTACTGTTCAATATGCCATTGCAAAGTGGAAGTGAAGCAAAAAACATCAATATGCTCCCAGTATGGCATTATCTAGGGTGGTTTTTATTTTATATTAAGCATAGGAAACCATAGTGCAGGGAAATGCAATTAGCAGAACTCCAGCTGTTGCAAAACTACAAGTCCCATCATGCCTCTGCCTCTGGGTGTCATGCTTGTGGCTGTGAGTCTTGCTATGCCTCATGGGACTTGTAGTTCTGCAACAGTTGGCTGTCCACTAATTGCATATCCCTGCCATAGAGGCTTTTATTATGGGTTTCTCCTGGAAGTTTCAGTTACTTGGCTGTCATACCTATACTCTTAACCAGGACAAGTATGCAGAAAGACTTCTAGACTTTTTTGATCTGGAACACTTGAAGTCAGGTGTTGAGCATAACAGCAGGTCAATCATTTTGGGTCGGCAGTAAATATTTTTCATGATATGTTTAAACTTTGCATTTTTAACCTCCACCTCAAATTTTATCTCTTGTAGACAAGTTGCAATTGAAAATGTTATCTTTTCCATTATTGGAAGCCTTGACCACTTCAAGCAAGTTGAAGGCAGAACACTCCAAGCATGATGGAATCCCTTCTCTTGTCCGGCAGCATTAGTGGATGGTGGGTACCATGAAAACATATTAGGATGATAGTCCAGTTTGGTTTGCTAGGTTTCACCAGAGTTATGAGCTTCTATTCTAACTCTCGGCTTGGGATAGCCACATATTGTGTGGACCCACAAATTAATTTAAGATGATAGTCCAGCTTGGGTGGATAGGTTTCACCAGAGTTATGAGCTTGTATTCTAACTCTTGGCTTGGGTTGGCCACACATTGTGTGGACTCACAAATTAATTTAAAATGATAGGTTTCACCAGAGTTATGAGCTTTTATTCTAACTCTTGGCTTGGGTTAGCCACACATTGTGTGGACCCACAAATTAATTTAAGATGATAGTCCAGCTTGAGTGGATAGGTTTCACCAGAGTTATGAGCTTTTATTCTAACTCTTGGCTTGGGTTAGCCACACATTGTGTGGACCCACAAATTAATTTAAGATGATAGGTTTCACCCGAGTTATAAGCTTTTATTCTAACTCTTGGCTTGGGTTGGCCATACATTGTGTGGACCCACAAATTAATTTAAGATGATAGTCCAGCTTGGGTAGATAGGTTTCCCCAGAGTTATGAGCTTTTATTCTAACTCTTGGCTTGGGTTGGCCACACATTGTGTGGACCCACAAATTAATTTAAGATGATAGGTTTCACCAGAGTTATGAGCTTTTATTCTAACTCTTGGCTTGGCCACACATTGTGTGGACCCACAAATTAATTTAAGATGATAGGTTTCACCAGAGTTATGAGCTTTTATTCTAACTCTTGGCTTGGCCACACATTGTGTGGACCCACAAATTAATTTAAGTTGATAGGTTTCACCAGAGTTATGAGCTTTTATTCTAACTCTTGGCTTGGCCACACATTGTGTGGACCCACAAATTAATTTAAGATGATAGGTTTCACCAGAGTTTTGAGATTTTATCATGACTCTCATGGGCTTGGGTTTAACCACCAGATTTGATGGTGACCAGGTTCTGGGGTCTAGGAGCGAGATGTTATGGTTCGGTTGGAAGTGTCTAGCATGGATTGAGCCCCTGGGGGTGTGAGTGGGGTGGGCGAGCCTTCCATGTAATTCAGTGTCGACAGTGTTGCTTGCCCTGCCCTGTCATGCTGGAAAACGTGGTTGGCTCCTTCATTCACATCAGTCTTCAGCTTACCTTGAAGGTTACCGGTTTCTAGGAGCTCTTTCTCTGTGAAGAGATGCAGGCAGGGCTGTGGATTTCACTCTTTGATCCCTCTTGGGGAAGTCTACGGAGAGCTTGGGCAATGCTCTCGCTCTCTGGAAGTAAAGGGTCGGCTGTTGCAAGGCTGTCTAAAATTTCTATTGTGAGCTGTAGTTGGGCATCTGGACTGGTTGCTAGGCTGTTCTGTAGTAGTGGGTTTAGAGACTGGGTCAATCTCAGTCCTTGCTGGACTGGGGGAGAAGTGCCCACTCCTCCGAGAAGGCCGGGGCTAGACCTGATTTAGTCTCCTTGCTCACTGCTCCGGTTCTTCCTGGCAGTTGGTCTAGAAGCTTAATTATGGCTTACAGTGGGAATGATAGATTTTCTTATAACTGTTCATTCTTTCTTCCTGGGAATACAGACTTGCTTTTGGAATGGTTTTCAGTTGTTCTTGGTTGGCGTATGAGGGCACCATATTACAGTCAACAAACTCTTTGGCCAGGCCAAAATCAATACTCTCTATTCTTGGGTCAGACTTTAGGTATTGGGTCAGAATCCTTCTCTCCTTAGGGGGGAAAAGGGTCTTGATACTTGCCGCTCCCACAAAATGGCTATACTTCAACGCATTAGCTAACTTCATACGGTTTCACTTGTCAATATATGTTCGTTACGACAATGCCAAATTCCTCAGTTTTGCCGCTTATGTTTTCATGTGATTCCAAAGCTTATCTTTATATTGTAGCTGGCGAGATGACCATCAAGGCTGAAGTATGGCAACACTGTGCTGTTTGAGAGTAAACGGAGAGGTATGTATCAAATTCAGTCTATAAATGCTGTAATCTGTGGGACATTTTAAGTGAAACTTTTTTGTGTACCAAGCTTTTAAGTGGAGGTCCACCCAAAAATGGAACTTCTGCTTTAAGTGACTGTGAGCCCCTTGACATGCCACATTTGGAAAATGGGAAACTGTCAACAGGGGCCCGGAAGTGATGTCTCATGTCATTTCTGGGTCAGCAGCAGAGGGAGGGGGGGGGGGGATAGCAGATGTGCACCTATGCCGGTCTCAAACCTGCAGATCAGCAAGCCGAGCTGGGTAGGTGTACGGGGTGTGGAGCATTTTGTGGCAGCTCAAGCAGTGTGTGGGGGTGTGTTTTGTTGGCCTTGGCGACCTGACGTCTGGGGTTTGTCGAGCCCTTAATCATAAGGAAAGTACAGAGGCCGCCATTGCTGAAGTCTGATTTTGAGAAGGTTTGTTCTAGCCATCTGGTGCTTTTGCCTCAACACTTTGAGTGTCCTGAGAAATATAAAATTCCAACAATCATAGAATGCTTGTTTTCAGACTAACTTTTTAAAGCCAAATTAGCCAGGCAACAAGTCCATTAGTTCCTTTACTGTTCAATATGCCATTGCAAAGTGGAAGTGAAGCAAAAAACATCAATATGCTCCCAGTATGGCATTATCTAGGGTGGTTTTTATTTTATATTAAGCATATTAAACCATAGTGCAGGGAAATGCAATTAGCAGAACTCCAGCTGTTGCAAAACTACAAGTCCCATCATGCCTCTGCCTCTGGGTGTCATGCTTGTGGCTGTGAGTCTTGCTATGCCTCATGGGACTTGTAGTTCTGCAACAGTTGGCTGTCCACTAATTGCATATCCCTGCCATAGAGGCTTTTATTATGGGTTTCTCCTGGAAGTTTCAGTTACTTGGCTGTCATACCTATACTCTTAACCAGGACAAGTATGCAGAAAGACTTCTAGACTTTTTTGATCTGGAACACTTGAAGTCAGGTGTTGAGCATAACAGCAGGTCAATCATTTTGGGTCGGCAGTAAATATTTTTCATGATATGTTTAAACTTTGCATTTTTAACCTCCACCTCAAATTTTATCTCTTGTAGACAAGTTGCAATTGAAAATGTTATCTTTTCCATTATTGGAAGCCTTGACCACTTCAAGCAAGTTGAAGGCAGAACACTCCAAGCATGATGGAATCCCTTCTCTTGTCCGGCAGCATTAGTGGATGGTGGGTACCATGAAAACATATTAGAATGATAGTCCAGTTTGGTTTGCTAGGTTTCACCAGAGTTATGAGCTTCTATTCTAACTCTCGGCTTGGGATAGCCACATATTGTGTGGACCCACAAATTAATTTAAGATGATAGTCCAGCTTGGGTGGATAGGTTTCACCAGAGTTATGAGCTTGTATTCTAACTCTTGGCTTGGGTTGGCCACACATTGTGTGGACTCACAAATTAATTTAAAATGATAGGTTTCACCAGAGTTATGAGCTTTTATTCTAACTCTTGGCTTGGGTTAGCCACACATTGTGTGGACCCACAAATTAATTTAAGATGATAGTCCAGCTTGGGTGGATAGGTTTCACCAGAGTTATGAGCTTTTATTCTAACTCTTGGCTTGGGTTGGCCACACATTGTGTGGACCCACAAATTAATTTAAGATGATAGGTTTCACCCGAGTTATAAGCTTTTATTCTAACTCTTGGCTTGGGTTGGCCATACATTGTGTGGACCCACAAATTAATTTAAGATGATAGTCCAGCTTGGGTAGATAGGTTTCCCCAGAGTTATGAGCTTTTATTCTAACTCTTGGCTTGGGTTGGCCACACATTGTGTGGACCCACAAATTAATTTAAGATGATAGGTTTCACCAGAGTTATGAGCTTTTATTCTAACTCTTGGCTTGGCCACACATTGTGTGGACCCACAAATTAATTTAAGATGATAGGTTTCACCAGAGTTATGAGCTTTTATTCTAACTCTTGGCTTGGCCACACATTGTGTGGACCCACAAATTAATTTAAGATGATAGGTTTCACCAGAGTTATGAGCTTTTATTCTAACTCTTGGCTTGGCCACACATTGTGTGGACCCACAAATTAATTTAAGATGATAGGTTTCACCAGAGTTTTGAGATTTTATCATGACTCTCATGGGCTTGGGTTTAACCACCAGATTTGGTGGTGACCAGGTTCTGGGGTCTAGGAGCGAGATGTTATGGTTCGGTTGGAAGTGTCTAGCATGGATTGAGCCCCTGGGGGTGTGAGTGGGGTGGGCGAGCCTTCCATGTAATTCAGTGTCGACAGTGTTGCTTGCCCTGCCCTGTCATGCTGGAAAACGTGGTTGGCTCCTTCATTCACATCAGTCTTCAGCTTACCTTGAAGGTTACCGGTTTCTAGGAGCTCTTTCTCTGTGAAGAGATGCAGGCAGGGCTGTGGATTTCACTCTTTGATCCCTCTTGGGGAAGTCTACGGAGAGCTTGGGCAATGCTCTCGCTCTCTGGAAGTAAAGGGTCGGCTGTTGCAAGGCTGTCTAAAATTTCTATTGTGAGCTGTAGTTGGGCATCTGGACTGGTTGCTAGGCTGTTCTGTAGTAGTGGGTTTAGAGACTGGGTCAATCTCAGTCCTTGCTGGACTGGGGGAGAAGTGCCCACTCCTCCGAGAAGGCCGGGGCTAGACCTGATTTAGTCTCCTTGCTCACTGCTCCGGTTCTTCCTGGCAGTTGGTCTAGAAGCTTAATTATGGCTTACAGTGGGAATGATAGATTTTCTTATAACTGTTCATTCTTTCTTCCTGGGAATACAGACTTGCTTTTGGAATGGTTTTCAGTTGTTCTTGGTTGGCGTATGAGGGCACCATATTACAGTCAACAAACTCTTTGGCCAGGCCAAAATCAATACTCTCTATTCTTGGGTCAGACTTTAGGTATTGGGTCAGAATCCTTCTCTCCTTAGGGGGGAAAAGGGTCTTGATACTTGCCGCTCCCACAAAATGGCTATACTTCAACGCATTAGCTAACTTCATACGGTTTCACTTGTCAATATATGTTCGTTACGACAATGCCAAATTCCTCAGTTTTGCCGCTTATGTTTTCATGTGATTCCAAAGCTTATCTTTATATTGTAGCTGGCGAGATGACCATCAAGGCTGAAGTATGGCAACACTGTGCTGTTTGAGAGTAAACGGAGAGGTATGTATCAAATTCAGTCTATAAATGCTGTAATCTGTGGGACATTTTAAGTGAAACTTTTTTGTGTACCAAGCTTTTAAGTGGAGGTCCACCCAAAAATGGAACTTCTGCTTTAAGTGACTGTGAGCCCCTTGACATGCCACATTTGGAAAATGGGAAACTGTCAACAGGGGCCCGGAAGTGATGTCTCATGTCATTTCTGGGTCAGCAGCAGAGGGAGGGGGGGGGGATAGCAGATGTGCACCTATGCCGGTCTCAAACCTGCAGATCAGCAAGCCGAGCTGGGTAGGTGTACGGGGTGTGGAGCATTTTGTGGCAGCTCAAGCAGTGTGTGGGGGTGTGTTTTGTTGGCCTTGGCGACCTGACGTCTGGGGTTTGTCGAGCCCTTAATCATAAGGAAAGTACAGAGGCCGCCATTGCTGAAGTCTGATTTTGAGAAGGTTTGTTCTAGCCATCTGGTGCTTTTGCCTCAACACTTTGAGTGTCCTGAGAAATATAAAATTCCAACAATCATAGAATGCTTGTTTTCAGACTAACTTTTTAAAGCCAAATTAGCCAGGCAACAAGTCCATTAGTTCCTTTACTGTTCAATATGCCATTGCAAAGTGGAAGTGAAGCAAAAAACATCAATATGCTCCCAGTATGGCATTATCTAGGGTGGTTTTTATTTTATATTAAGCATAGGAAACCATAGTGCAGGGAAATGCAATTAGCAGAACTCCAGCTGTTGCAAAACTACAAGTCCCATCATGCCTCTGCCTCTGGGTGTCATGCTTGTGGCTGTGAGTCTTGCTATGCCTCATGGGACTTGTAGTTCTGCAACAGTTGGCTGTCCACTAATTGCATATCCCTGCCATACAGGCTTTTATTATGGGTTTCTCCTGGAAGTTTCAGTTACTTGGCTGTCATACCTATACTCTTAACCAGGACAAGTATGCAGAAAGACTTCTAGACTTTTTTGATCTGGAACACTTGAAGTCAGGTGTTGAGCATAACAGCAGGTCAATCATTTTGGGTCGGCAGTAAATATTTTTCATGATATGTTTAAACTTTGCATTTTTAACCTCCACCTCAAATTTTATCTCTTGTAGACAAGTTGCAATTGAAAATGTTATCTTTTCCATTATTGGAAGCCTTGACCACTTCAAGCAAGTTGAAGGCAGAACACTCCAAGCATGATGGAATCCCTTCTCTTGTCCGGCAGCATTAGTGGATGGTGGGTACCATGAAAACATATTAGGATGATAGTCCAGTTTGGTTTGCTAGGTTTCACCAGAGTTATGAGCTTCTATTCTAACTCTCGGCTTGGGATAGCCACATATTGTGTGGACCCACAAATTAATTTAAGATGATAGTCCAGCTTGGGTGGATAGGTTTCACCAGAGTTATGAGCTTGTATTCTAACTCTTGGCTTGGGTTGGCCACACATTGTGTGGACTCACAAATTAATTTAAGATGATAGGTTTCACCAGAGTTATGAGCTTTTATTCTAACTCTTGGCTTGGGTTAGCCACACATTGTGTGGACCCACAAATTAATTTAAGATGATAGTCCAGCTTGAGTGGATAGGTTTCACCAGAGTTATGAGCTTTTATTCTAACTCTTGGCTTGGGTTAGCCACACATTGTGTGGACCCACAAATTAATTTAAGATGATAGGTTTCACCCGAGTTATAAGCTTTTATTCTAACTCTTGGCTTGGGTTGGCCATACATTGTGTGGACCCACAAATTAATTTAAGATGATAGTCCAGATTGGGTAGATAGGTTTCCCCAGAGTTATGAGCTTTTATTCTAACTCTTGGCTTGGGTTGGCCACACATTGTGTGGACCCACAAATTAATTTAAGATGATAGGTTTCACCAGAGTTATGAGCTTTTATTCTAACTCTTGGCTTGGCCACACATTGTGTGGACCCACAAATTAATTTAAGATGATAGGTTTCACCAGAGTTATGAGCTTTTATTCTAACTCTTGGCTTGGCCACACATTGTGTGGACCCACAAATTAATTTAAGATGATAGGTTTCACCAGAGTTATGAGCTTTTATTCTAACTCTTGGCTTGGCCACACATTGTGTGGACCCACAAATTAATTTAAGATGATAGGTTTCACCAGAGTTTTGAGATTTTATCATGACTCTCATGGGCTTGGGTTTAACCACCAGATTTGGTGGTGACCAGGTTCTGGGGTCTAGGAGCGAGATGTTATGGTTCGGTTGGAAGTGTCTAGCATGGATTGAGCCCCTGGGGGTGTGAGTGGGGTGGGCGAGCCTTCCATGTAATTCAGTGTCGACAGTGTTGCTTGCCCTGCCCTGTCATGCTGGAAAACGTGGTTGGCTCCTTCATTCACATCAGTCTTCAGCTTACCTTGAAGGTTACCGGTTTCTAGGAGCTCTTTCTCTGTGAAGAGATGCAGGCAGGGCTGTGGATTTCACTCTTTGATCCCTCTTGGGGAAGTCTACGGAGAGCTTGGGCAATGCTCTCGCTCTCTGGAAGTAAAGGGTCGGCTGTTGCAAGGCTGTCTAAAATTTCTATTGTGAGCTGTAGTTGGGCATCTGGACTGGTTGCTAGGCTGTTCTGTAGTAGTGGGTTTAGAGACTGGGTCAATCTCAGTCCTTGCTGGACTGGGGGAGAAGTGCCCACTCCTCCGAGAAGGCCGGGGCTAGACCTGATTTAGTCTCCTTGCTCACTGCTCCGGTTCTTCCTGGCAGTTGGTCTAGAAGCTTAATTATGGCTTACAGTGGGGATGATAGATTTTCTTATAACTGTTCATTCTTTCTTCCTGGGAATACAGACTTGCTTTTGGAATGGTTTTTCAGTTGTTCTTGGTTGGCGTATGAGGGCACCATATTACAGTCAACAAACTCTTTGGCCAGGCCAAAATCAATACTCTCTATTCTTGGGTCAGACTTTAGGTATTGGGTCAGAATCCTTCTCTCCTTAGGGGGGAAAAGGGTCTTGATACTTGCCGCTCCCACAAAATGGCTATACTTCAACGCATTAGCTAACTTCATACGGTTTCACTTGTCAATATATGTTCGTTACGACAATGCCAAATTCCTCAGTTTTGCCGCTTATGTTTTCATGTGATTCCAAAGCTTATCTTTATATTGTAGCTGGCGAGATGACCATCAAGGCTGAAGTATGGCAACACTGTGCTGTTTGAGATTAAGCGGAGAGGTATGTATCAAATTCAGTCTATAAATGCTGTAATCTGTGGGACATTTTAAGTGAAACTTTTTTGTGTACCAAGCTTTTAAGTGGAGGTCCACCCAAAAATGGAACTTCTGCTTTAAGTGACTGTGAGCCCCTTGACATGCCACATTTGGAAAATGGGAAACTGTCAACAGGGGCCCGGAAGTGATGTCTCATGTCATTTCTGGGTCAGCAGCAGAGGGAGGGGGGGGGATAGCAGATGTGCACCTATGCCGGTCTCAAACCTGCAGATCAGCAAGCCGAGCTGGGTAGGTGTACGGGGTGTGGAGCATTTTGTGGCAGCTCAAGCAGTGTGTGGGGGTGTGTTTTGTTGGCCTTGGCGACCTGACGTCTGGGGTTTGTCGAGCCCTTAATCATAAGGAAAGTACAGAGGCCGCCATTGCTGAAGTCTGATTTTGAGAAGGTTTGTTCTAGCCATCTGGTGCTTTTGCCTCAACACTTTGAGTGTCCTGAGAAATATAAAATTCCAACAATCATAGAATGCTTGTTTTCAGACTAACTTTTTAAAGCCAAATTAGCCAGGCAACAAGTCCATTAGTTCCTTTACTGTTCAATATGCCATTGCAAAGTGGAAGTGAAGCAAAAAACATCAATATGCTCCCAGTATGGCATTATCTAGGGTGGTTTTTATTTTATATTAAGCATAGGAAACCATAGTGCAGGGAAATGCAATTAGCAGAACGCCAGCTGTTGCAAAACTACAAGTCCCATCATGCCTCTGCCTCTGAGTGTCATGCTTGTGGCTGTGAGTCTTGCTATGCCTCATGGGACTTGTAGTTCTGCAACAGTTGGCTGTCCACTAATTGCATATCCCTGCCATAGAGGCTTTTATTATGGGTTTCTCCTGGAAGTTTCAGTTACCTGGCTGTCATACCTATACTTTTAACCAGGACAAGTATGCAGAAAGACTTCTAGACTTTTTTGATCTGGAACACTTGAAGTCAGGTGTTGAGCATAACAGCAGGTCAATCATTTTGGGTCGGCAGTAAATATTTTTCATGATATGTTTAAACTTTGCATTTTAACCTCCACCTCAAATTTTATCTCTTGTAGACAAGTTGCAATTGAAAATGTTATCTTTTCCATTATTGGAAGCCTTGACCACTTCAAGCAAGTTGAAGGCAGAACACTCCAAGCATGATGGAATCCCTTCTCTTGTCCGGCAGCATTAGTGGATGGTGGGTACCATGAAAACATATTAGGATGATAGTCCAGTTTGGTTTGCTAGGTTTCACCAGAGTTATGAGCTTCTATTCTAACTCTCGGCTTGGGATAGCCACATATTGTGTGGACCCACAAATTAATTTAAGATGATAGTCAAGCTTGGGTGGATAGGTTTCACCAGAGTTATGAGCTTGTATTCTAACTCTTGGCTTGGGTTGGCCACACATTGTGTGGACTCACAAATTAATTTAAAATGATAGGTTTCACCAGAGTTATGAGCTTTTATTCTAACTCTTGGCTTGGGTTAGCCACACATTGTGTGGACCCACAAATTAATTTAAGATGATAGTCCAGCTTGAGTGGATAGGTTTCACCAGAGTTATGAGCTTTTATTCTAACTCTTGGCTTGGGTTAGCCACACATTGTGTGGACCCACAAATTAATTTAAGATGATAGGTTTCACCCGAGTTATAAGCTTTTATTCTAACTCTTGGCTTGGGTTGGCCATACATTGTGTGGACCCACAAATTAATTTAAGATGATAGTCCAGCTTGGGTAGATAGGTTTCCCCAGAGTTATGAGCTTTTATTCTAACTCTTGGCTTGGGTTGGCCACACATTGTGTGGACCCACAAATTAATTTAAGATGATAGGTTTCACCAGAGTTATGAGCTTTTTATTCTAACTCTTGGCTTGGCCACACATTTGTGTGGACCCACAAATTAATTTAAGATGATAGGTTTCACCAGAGTTATGAGCTTTTATTCTAACTCTTGGCTTGGCCACACAATGTGTGGACCACAAATTAATTTAAGATGATAGGTTTCACCAGAGTTTTGAGATTTTATCATGACTCTCATGGGCTTGGGTTAACCACCAGATTTGGTGGTGACCAGGTTCTGGGGGTCTAGGAGCGAGATGTTATGGTTCGGTTGGAAGTGTCTAGCATGGATTGAGCCCCTGGGGGTGTGAGTGGGGTGGGCGAGCCTTCCATGTAATTCAGTGTCGACAGTGTTGCTTGCCCTGCCCTGTCATGCTGGAAAACGTGGTTGGCTCCCTTCATTCACATCAGTCTTCAGCTTACCTTGAAGGTTACCGGTTTCTAGGAGCTCTTTCTCTGTGAAGAGATGCAGGCAGGGCTGTGGATTTCACTCTTTGATCCTCTTGGGGAAGTCTACGGAGAGCTTGGGCAATGCTCTCGCTCTCTGGAAGTAAAGGGTCGGCTGTTGCAAGGCTGTCTAAAATTTCTATTGTGAGCTGTAGTTGGGCATCTGGACTGGTTGCTAGGCTGTTCTGTAGTAGTGGGTTTAGAGACTGGGTCAATCTCAGTCCTTGCTGGACTGGGGGAGAAGTGCCCACTCCTCCGAGAAGGCCGGGGCTAGACCTGATTTAGTCTCCTTGCTCACTGCTCCGGTTCTTCCTGGCAGTTGGTCTAGAAGCTTAATTATGGCTTACAGTGGGAATGATAGATTTTCTTATAACTGTTCATTCTTTCTTCCTGGGAATACAGACTTGCTTTTGGAATGGTTTTCAGTTTGTTCTTGGTTGGCGTATGAGGGCACCATATTACAGTCAACAAACTCTTTGGCCAGGCCAAAATCAATACTCTCTATTCT
The DNA here is from genome assembly GCF_905171775.1 of Rana temporaria. Lineage (NCBI taxonomy): Eukaryota > Metazoa > Chordata > Amphibia > Anura > Ranidae > Rana > Rana temporaria. Next base: position 65 of record NW_024404563.1, on the reverse strand, counting down.
TGGGTCAGACTTTAGGTATTGGGTCAGAATCCTTCTCTCCTTAGGGGGGAAAAGGGTCTTGATAC